>NC_058087.1:15609759-15909759 GCF_014858855.1 Bufo gargarizans | reverse complement strand
AGCCAGTCACCAGCCCATATCTATAGTGCCTCTGAGAGCATGGGGTGTGGTGGATGCAGATAGCTCAGGTTTAGAAGAATAATTCTCAAAGAGTGGGGGTAAATAGAGAAGGGTTTGATCAGGGGAAGCGATGGGCTAACCTAAAAAGATGTTTTTTTATGCAGTGCCTAAAACTGTAGATGTTGTGAATTAACCTAATTTCTATGGGTCTGACAGAAGCCAAGTAGCCAAGCCAGAGCAGTCCCATAGAAATGAATGAGGGCGGCCGTGCATGCACAGTCTTCTCTACTTCACTTTGTGGGCTCCGTTCTAGAAATAGGTGCGGGTCCAGGAGGATCCCCTATTAGACATTGTTGGCATGTCCTAACGATATGCTACCATATAAAATAAAAAAGAAAGTCATTCAACTGATCAATGACACATAATTTCAGTGAGGATTCCAACCCTGCTGCTTCTAGGCCCCAGTGGACTGGCGGTCACAAGACGCTTAGGGATCCATCACCACTGATGCCAGTGAATAGCAGAAGTGGCAAATGTGGCGATTTAATAGAATACACCTCTCAATGTCTCTATGTGAAAATAGAGATATATGAAGTCATAGGAGGGCCCCTAAGATGTCTATGGGTGCCGTAAAGAAGCTTAGTGCATCTTGGAGGTTGTATGGAGCCATACTACATCCATTTTGAGGAGGTCTAATGGTTTCTCTGTATACAAGACACTATTTTGTTCCGGAATTCAAAAATATAACTTATAATTCCGTATTATTGTACAATAAAGACTTAATGAATGTAAAATGATGCAGTTATAAGAAGATAATAAATAGACCCTTACACAGGAAGATTAATCTCATGATCAGCAATACCGCCAGCTTATTAATGCCATATTTTAAAAGCTCCGCTTTTAGCTGGATATGTTTGGAGTGTGGTCCATTAAATGTTATTAGTGCCCAAAAACACTTTTTGCTAAATCAATACAATTACTTAAAATCCATAATATAAGCCTGGAAGGATCTTACTGTCATACCGAATGACAACATGATTTAATAATACCAGCTTCGACACATCCAGATACCTAAAGTGATTAATAGCATTATGATAGCATTATCATGTTCGCGTTCACTGAAGACTGAGTTTGAAGCGCTTGTCTTTCAATTATTTCCTTCTTATTTACTTGAAAGCATGGTGGCAATTTCATACGAGCAGGGGGAAAAACAGCTTTCTCAGCAAAACAATGCACAGTGGGGAGACACTTTAAATTAAATTGAATTTGCAGTCCTTTCCATTCAGTACAGAAATTTAATGAAAGGGTTTTAATAATATGATATTTGCAAATGTGAAGTTTGTCAGCATCTTTGAAAAGATTACAATAAGCCATAATCATACATACAGATGTAGTTATCTTCTCTACATAATGTATTGATGCCTGGAAGGTAAGTAAATTACTCATTGGACATTAGTTATGAAGGGTACAACATGAATACTCCAAATCAATTTGTCCCTGCATTTCTGTGCCTGGATGCTCATCCTGTGCAAACCCATAAAGAGCTTTATTCAGATTAATGCAAAAATGTGTGAGTACAAAAACTGCAATACAGATGGATCCTTCCTTTCCTTCTGGGTTACCATATCCTGAGATAAATGGCACTGAATGACCAGCTTTAGAAAAAAAAACATGGATTTTGTGATACTCTGCTGGGAGTTGTTTATGCTATATACAGTATATCTACATTCGGCCTCCCAGTGGTTGCAATCTTATTTTTTTTATGGACGTTTAGATAGGAGATCACCAATCTAATGGCTGTTAAAAATTGAAATACTATATTAAAAAGGGCCTTTCAGGGGTTAATTTTTTTTTTTTATGCAACTGACCACTTGTACACGTGGGTGCACTCATTCCTTGCTGGAGGCAGCAGGACCTGATGTTCCCTATGTGGTGACATCACAAGATCACGCAGGGAGCATACGTTCCTGCTTCCTCCAGTGAAAGTGGTGAGGTGAGTTTCTGGGTAGAATGGCGGGCACTAAAAGGGGGCCAATATTCCTAATTAGGAGCAGAAAGGGGTTCATTATTCCCACAAAGCGGCACAAAGGAGGTCATTATTCCTATTGGGGAGTGTAATGGGTGTTAACACTGGGGGCACAAAGGGGTCATTATTTATACCGGGGACACAGAGGGGGTCATTATTCCTACTTGGGGGCACAGAACGGTCATTATTCCTACTTGAGGCCACAAAGGGGTTCAACATTCATACTGGGTCACAGCTGCGGGGAGGACCTGAACACCGGTACAGAAACTGTCAGGGGCAGAAATGGGTAAGTATCACTTCTTTTGTTATCTCAGACCATTTTATTATCTCAAACAACCCCTTAAACAAAAATTTGCACAACACGTGGAGGAGATTTGGAAGTGGTATTTAAGGGTGCAAAATGGCACATGTGAAATGATGCAAATGGCATGTTTAAGACTAATTAATTCCCTATGCCACCTGAAAGCTGGCATGCATATACTGTACATCCATATTTTGCATTAAATTTATCATACTGCATGCATCGTTTAAAAAAAAAATGTACACAATTTGCACAACCCTCTAAAATGATGCGTCTCATGACAATATTAATTGAATTCATTAGATTTTTAAGGAGATGTTTTAAAGTAATTGCACAATGAAATATAGCATGATTTTTTTTTACGCATAGTTAAAGAAGTTTAAATAATTTGTCCTAAAATACAACATGAAATGGGACAAATTTATCAAAATTTATCAAAATAGCACACAATGGAGGAGATTTATCTTTCATTTTCCAAAAGAGCTGTAAAAATGAAAGGTAGAACCATGTTTTGCAGATATGATTATATATTTAGAAGACTTTTTAAGGATTCATGCTTAGGAAGCCTAGCTTTCTTCACCATCCTGTGTGAACCGCTGAACTGAGATCTAAATGTTTAAAGAAGTGTCACAAGTGGCATCCTTATACAAAAGTGTGCAAAAATCACCCTACTTATATCAGAGGGAAAATTCATGTAGCAAAGTTCTTGACAAAGTTCTGTCCGCTCTGCAAAATCTAGGGAAACTTTTAGTTGGTTGTTTAATATTTATCACAAATATTATGTGGAAAGTCTTCAAAACACATAAAAAGCCATAACCTCAATTCTTTTGAGTTCTTCTTGGTGGACCTGGTTACCGGGTAACATTTTATTTAAATATTTTTCCAAATTGAAGTTACTTTTTTCTGGCAGATCAGTTAATTGGACTGAACAAATAGATTTTTGTTATTATATGACTATATATAACTGACTACATCAGTACAAGTAGACAAGTACAACATTTTGTTGTGTTATTGGTGAAAAAAAATAACATTTTAGGTCTAATAGAGTATCTGAGACCCCAATATGGATACTCTTAACAGAAACAATGAAGAAGCTTCAATAAACCAATAAAATCATTGCTGCATCCTAATCTAGTATACCTTATAATAGTCTTCTATTATCACCTATGCCACCTCCCAACTATGCCACCTCTATTCTCACCTATGCCACCTCTAACCTACAAATACCTGGCACTGCAGGTCGATAAGCCGAATTGGAAAACATGTGTTGATGGTGTCTACAAGAAAGGGGTAAGTAGGCCATACTTATTTGGAAGACTGAGGTCCTTAAACATGTTTGGTATGATTCTTGACTTATTCTACAAGGCAATCATGATGGGACTAGGGGAATAGCATAAGATCCTGTGATGAGAAAAAGGTTAAAGAAGCTAATGAGAGAGGTGGAGAGCATCGTCTAGATAAATTTTATAGTGTTGTAGAGGAAACAATACTGAAAACACTTTGTACTTTAGAGGGTAATGCAAACCACCCACTTTATCAACTCATAAGGAGCAAACACGGTTCCTTTAGTAGATGGTGTATTCATCTCCAATTTAACACAGATCACTGGAGGTAATTTCTAGTATTTTACAACAGTGATGGTCAGTTCGCAGTGTTCGCCAGCGAACACATGCGGGCTGCCATCTTTAAGATAGACTCACCCGTCCAGCAATGCACAGGTAAGCCCTTACCTGTGCCTGGGAGCCGGTCTGAAATCAAATGCAGTCACCGGGAGCAGGCAGTTCCGAGAACAGCCCGATGAAGGCCCCCGGACGGGTGAGTCTACCTTACTAAAGATGGCAGCCCACATGTGTTCGCTGGCGAACACTGCGAACTGACCATCACTGTTGTACAATTTCATTATCCAAAAGTAGGTAGTTTATAATTTGAGGGTGGGCGTTACATATACTCCCCTTACAGGGTCATATGTATGTTACAGGGTTATTATATGGAATTGTGTAATTATGGGTCATTCATACGTTTTGGTGTAATCATATGCATTCATATGTAACAATGTAAATAAGTGTACTACACCTGGTACGTTTGAGCTACTGAACTTGCAATGCAATATTCTCTAGGGATCAGTAAAGATGTATTGTATCGTAACTTAGTCTTTCAATGATTATAACTCAGCCTCTGTCCACCATCGTTATTGTCAAAATTTCTGTCTGCGGGTAGTGGTTCTGGTAGTTGCATTTACCATGATGTCCAGTCATACCATGGGAGTTGTAGGTAAAACACAACTACCAGAATGATGAAGAATATAGATACAGATTTAAAGCAAAGGAAAATGTCCAGCATGTAAACTCCAGCCTACTGCAGGGAAAGGCACAGAGGATTGGTTAGCAATAATCTTACAGATGTAACTGTTCTACGCTCCAGTGTGATGTCACGCCACCCTGTGATATCAGATGACAAAAACCGCTGACATGTGGCTTTAGTCATGTGATATCACACTGTGACACAATATCACACTTTAAATTAAAAGTTTATTGTAGAAATCCTTTAAGACTAAGGGCTCATTCAGATAATGCGGAACAGAACGGCCAGCCCTATAATAGAAAGGCCTATTCTTGTCTGCAATCGTGGGCAAGAATAGGACATGTATTTTCTTTAGGTGCCACGGCCCCATTGAAATGAAAATTGCAGAACGGATGCGGACACAAATATACGGTTGTCTGAATGAGCCCAAAAGATGAAGATTGCTACGTCTGTACATCATTTAGACTAAACAGCCTGAAGGAAATTCAGTGACAACAGAATAATGTATAAACGGTAGTGTGTTCTTGAACTGCTGCTATGCAACAACTCAGACATATTCTTCCTGATATTTTACTATTCAAAAATCTACTAGAGAGTCTAGAGACAACCAACTTTATGACTAAAGTAAGAATTAATTGGAGTTTCCCTTTAATGTTATATTACAGATGTCTCCACCCTTACCTTAACTCTAATTTGATTAAGAACTCCAATTTCTAACTAAATCAGTTTGATACAATATTGCAAAATGCTAGCAGAACCCTTGCCAGGCATTAAATCACATCACCACCACTGGGTGGCCCCACATAGACACAGATAAGATAGACATCTTGTGACACAATATCATGAAATCATGCTCTTTTGATAAGCTAGTGGTCATCTTGTGACACACCTATCAGGACATGTCCAGCTAAGATATAACCTAGATATTAGGGGATCTATATGGCCCAAAAAAGTCCAGTACAGGATTGGAAACAATAACAAGTGAACCAAGTGTGAAAACTTGTTCCTAGAACTGCTTCTATGGGAACCACATTCTGGAAGTGCCACCATAACATTAGTTAGCGGTTTTCAGAAGATCTGACTGATGGGCCAAAAGGGTCCAACTAACTAGAGCTGACTATCTTTGTATTCATTTTATTGTTACCCTAGTCAGGTTCTCTAGTACTGTCTTGGTTACATAAAATGGTATTCAGCCTATTGACTCTTTCTAAGTATACATGTTTTTTCAATAAATAAAGGGAGACAAGCCACCGACAGAACCCTCTGGGAGCATCCCATGGTGGTCAAAAGATTATGCTTGTTGAAATCTAACATCGGATCCTCCTTTTCTCTGACATCTGCTTTCAGGGGAAAGTCTGGGGAGATCCTGTTCAAATTTTGTCTGTCCGACATTTACCTATGGTACTGTGTATGGGCACCTTTATACATTGCCATAAGAGGTACTGTTCATCCTGGTGGCAGACTGTCTTAAAGAAACCCTCCGATTCAATAAAAAATAATTAATTACCTTGGGAATAAACAGAACACGTACACAGTCCCCTTTTCATCTTTTTAGCTGCAGATCCATTAGCTCTTGGGCTCCTCTTCTGCCATCCAAGATAGCCGCACCACTTCTCAGACTACCCAATGCATACGGTGCATTTGGCAGCCAAGACACTTCCTGCAGCATTGCTCATGTGAACAGTGCTGGCCAATCCAAGAGCAGCGCTGGACAGGAAGGAAGTGCCTTGGGCTACCGATTCACAGATATTCTGAGAAGCGGTGCTGCCATCTTGGATTGCAGAAAAGGAACCTGAGAATTAGCACATTTGCTACAAAAAAGGAGGACGTCATGTAAGTGCACTATTCTTTCCACAGTTAAGATCCATTCACAAGTCCGTAGTGTATTGCGGATCCGCAAATTGCAGATCCGCAATACACCGGGCCGGCAGCCCTATAGAAATGCCTATTCTTGTCCGGACAAGAATAGGACATGTTTTATTTTTTTCGGGAGCCACGGACCGGAAGTACGGAGCCGTGGACTGGAAATGCGGACGCGGACAGCACAATGTGTGCTGTCAGCATCCTTTCCGTCCCCATTGAGAATGAATGGGTCTGCACGGATTCGGACCCATTCTACGGACGTGTGAATGGACCCTTAATGTGATTTTTTTTTTTCTTGAACCAGTGTCTTTACAGTTATTGTTATAAGTAAAGGGTTAACAGGCACCATCCTTGCCTGATGCATTGTCAATCAATAATAAAGGGAAAGCACCATTGACAGATTGTCATGGCTGAGCCGACTTTGTATTGAGATAACATAAGCCTATTTGGAGAGAAAGCATGCCCCATGATCACAAGCCAACTCAACATAGCTGTTCTTAAATGCCCGGCAATGAGCAAATAAGAGTGAAGCATCAGTGGCAAATTGGAATCCAAGTTCCTTTGTGCTTGTTAAATGGTGGAATGATTATAATTGGAAAAAGTGATGTGCATTAGTTCTGAGTGAATGTACAAGAAATGACAAGTGTGTAACTTAATGATCATTTCACAACGCCTGCAACGGCCGCCCTGTCTTCTACTCAACAGCTTAGCCCCTGCGCTGAGAAAATGACTTGCCTTCTGTTATTTGTGGACATCCTTTACAGGTCACATGGAACTAACCCTCAAGTGATAAGCATTAGTCCAGGAAGTTTGTGGCTTAAAGGGGTGTATTGCAAATAGCCGAGACGTTTTTGTTCTGGTGCAAGCTATTGTGCTAGGTAGAAATTGAACATTTTCATCTGAATGAAAAAAATAAAAACGGCGTTTAGTCCTTTGTTGGAAAACTGTAGGGTGCATTGTAGCAAAACAAAATTTTGTTCTGTGTCTTGTCTTTGGAAGGGGGAGAGGGTAAGCTTAACCTATTCATTGCCAAAGTTTACTTTTCTTTTCAAACAAATGAACAGAAGCGAAGAAAGATTTATATAAATTATATGTAAAAGATTTAGTTAAAGGGGTTATCCAATTTCTGCTAAATTGCATATGACTTAAAAGTACTTATTTCTAGAGTTGAGCGAACACCTGGATGTTCGGGTTCGAGAAGTTCGGCCGAACATCCCGGAAATGTTCGGGTTCGGGATCCGAACCCGATCCGAACTTCGTCCCGAACCCGAACCCCATTGAAGTCAATGGGGACCCGAACTTTTCGGCACTAAAAAGGCTGTAAAAGAGCCCAGGAAAGAGCTAGAGGGCTGCAAAAGGCAGCAACATGTAGGTAAATCCCCTGCAAACAAATGTGGATAGGGAAATGAATTAAAATAAAAATTAAATAAATAAAAATTAACCAAAATCAATTGGAGAGAGGTTCCATAGCAGAGAATCTGGCTTCCCGTCACCCACCACTGGAACAGTCCATTCTCAGATATTTAGGCCCCGGCACCCAGGCAGAGGAGAGAGGTCCCGTAACAGAGAATCTGTCTTCATGTCAGCAGAGAATTAGTCTGCATGTCATAGCAGAGAATGAGGCTTCACGTCAGCCACCACTGCAACAGTCCATTGGCATATATTTAGGCCCAGCACCCAGGCAGAGGAGGGAGGTCCCGTAACAGAGAATCTGTCTTCATGTCAGCAGAGAATCAGTCTGCATGTCATAGCAGAGAATGAGGCTTCACGTCAGCCACCACTGCAACAGTCCATTGGCATATATTTAGGCCCAGCACACACACAGGCAGAGGAGAGAGGTCCCGTAACAGAGAATCTGGCTTCATGTCAGCAGAGAATCAGTCTGCATGTCATAGCAGAGAATGAGGCTTCACGTCAGCCACCACTGCAACAGTCCATTGGCATATATTTAGGCCCAGCACACACACAGGCAGAGGAGAGAGGTCCCGTAACAGAGAATCTGGCTTCATGTCAGCAGAGAATCAGTCTGCATGTCATAGCAGAGAATGAGGCTTCACGTCAGCCACCACTGCAACAGTCCATTGGCATATATTTAGGCCCAGCACACACACAGGCAGAGGAGAGAGGTCCCGTAACAGAGAATCTGGCTTCATGTCAGCAGAGAATCAGTCTGCATGTCATAGCAGAGAATGAGGCTTCACGTCAGCCACCACTGCAACAGTCCATTGGCATATATTTAGGCCCAGCACACACACAGGCAGAGGAGAGAGGTCCCGTAACAGAGAATCTGGCTTCATGTCAGCAGAGAATCAGTCTGCATGTCATAGCAGAGAATGAGGCTTCACGTCAGCCACCACTGCAACAGTCCATTGGCATATATTTAGGCCCAGCACACACACAGGCAGAGGAGAGAGGTCCCGTAACAGAGAATCTGTCTTCATGTCAGCAGAGAATTAGTCTGCATGTCATAGCAGAGAATGAGGCTTCACGTCACCCACCACTGCAACAGTCCATTGGCATATATTTAGGCCTAGCACACAGGCAGAGCAGAGAGGTCCCGTAACAGACAATCTGGCTTCATGACAGCAGAGAATCAGTCTGCATGTCATAGCAGAGAATGAGGCTTCACGTCACCCACCACTGCAACAGTCCATTGGCATATATTTAGGCCCAGCACACACACAGGCAGAGGAGAGAGGTCCCGTAACAGAGAATCTGTCTTCATGTCAGCAGAGAATTAGTCTGCATGTCATAGCAGAGAATGAGGCTTCACGTCACCCACCACTGCAACAGTCCATTGGCATATATTTAGGCCTAGCACACAGGCAGAGCAGAGAGGTCCCGTAACAGACAATCTGGCTTCATGACAGCAGAGAATCAGTCTGCATGTCATAGCAGAGAATGAGGCTTCACGTCACCCACCACTGCAACAGTCCATTGGCATATATTTAGGCCTAGCACACAGGCAGAGCAGAGAGGTCCCGTAACAGACAATCTGGCTTCATGTCAGCAGAGAATCAGTCTGCATGTCATAGCAGAGAATGAGGCTTCACGTCACCCACCACTGCAACAGTCCATTGGCATATATTTAGGCCTAGCACACAGGCAGAGCAGAGAGGTCCCGTAACAGACAATCTGGCTTCATGACAGCAGAGAATCAGTCTGCATGTCATAGCAGAGAATGAGGCTTCACGTCACCCACCACTGCAACAGTCCATTGGCATATATTTAGGCCTAGCACACAGGCAGAGGAGAGAGGTCCCGTAACAGACAATCTGGCTTCATGTCAGCAGAGAATCAGTCTGCATGTCATAGCAGAGAATGAGGCTTCACGTCACCCACCACTGCAACAGTCCATTGGCATATATTTAGGCCTAGCACACAGGCAGAGCAGAGAGGTCCCGTAACAGACAATCTGGCTTCATGTCAGCAGAGAATCAGTCTGCATGTCATAGCAGAGAATCAGGCTTCACGTCAGCCACCACTGCAACAGTCCATTGTCATAAATTTAGGCCCAGCACCCAGGCAGAGGAGAGAGGTCCCGTAACAGACAATCTGGCTTCATGTCAGCAGAGAATTAGTCTGCATGTCATAGCAGAGAATCAGGCTTCATGTCAGCCACCACTGCAACAGTCCATTGGCATATATTTAGGCCTAGCACACAGGCAGAGGAGAGGTTCATTCAACTTTGGGTAGCCTCGCAATATAATGGTAAAATGAAAATAAAAATAGGATTGAATGAGGAAGTGCCCTGGAGTCCAATAATATATGGTTATGGGGAGGTAGTTAATGTCTAATCTGGACAAGGGACGGACAGGTCCTGTGGGATCCATGCCTGGTTCATTTTTATGAACGTCAGCTTGTCCACATTGGCTGTAGACAGGCGGCTGCGTTTGTCTGTAATGACGCCCCCTGCCGTGCTGAATACACGTTCAGACAAAACGCTGGCTGCCGGGCAGGCCAGCACCTCCAAGGCATAAAAGGCTAGCTCTGGCCACGTGGACAATTTAGAGACCCAGAAGTTGAATGGGGCCGAACCATCAGTCAGTAGGTGGAGGGGTGTGCACACGTACTGTTCCACCATGTTAGTGAAATGTTGCCTCCTGCTAACACGTTGCGTATCAGGTGGTGGTGCAGTTAGCTGTGGCGTGTTGACAAAAGTTTTCCACATCTCTGCCATGCTAACCCTGCCCTCAGAGGAGCTGGCCGTGACACAGCTGCCTTGGCGACCTCTTGCTCCTCCTCTGCCTTGGCCTTGGGCTTCCACTTGTTCCCCTGTGACATTTGGGAATGCTCTCAGTAGCGCGTCTACCAACGTGCGCTTGTACTCGCGCATCTTCCTATCACGCTCCAGTGCAGGAAGTAAGGTGGGCACATTGTCTTTGTAGCATGGATCCAGCAGGGTGGCAACCCAGTAGTCCGCACAGGTTAAAATGTGGGCAACTCTGCTGTCGTTGCGCAGGCACTGCAGCATGTAGTCGCTCATGTGTGCCAGGCTGCCCAGGGATAAGGACAAGCTGTCCTCTGTGGGAGGCGTATCGTCATCGTCCTGCCTTTCCCCCCAGCCACGCACCAGTGATGGACCCGAGCTGCGTTGGGTGCCACCCCGCTGTGACCATGCTTCATCCTCATCCTCCTCCACCTCCTCCTCATCCTCGTCCTCCTCGTCCTCCAGTAGTGGGCCCTGGCTGGCCACATTTGTACCTGGCCTCTGCTGTTGCCAAAAACCTCCCTCTGAGTCACTTCGAAGAGACTGGCCTGAAAGTGCTAAAAATGACCCCTCTTCCTCCTCCTCCTCCTCCTCCTCCTGGGCCACCTCCTCTTCCATCATCGCCCTAAGTGTTTTCTCAAGGAGACATAGAAGTGGTATTGTAACGCTGATAACGGTGTCATCGCCACTGGCCATGTTGGTGGAGTACTCGAAACAGCGCAACAGGGCACACAGGTCTCGCATGGAGGCCCAGTCATTGGTGGTGAAGTGGTGCTGTTCTGTAGTGCGACTGACCCGTGCGTGCTGCAGCTGAAACTCCACTATGGACTGCTGCTGCTCGCACAGTCTGTCCAGCATGTGCAAGGTGGAGTTCCACCTGGTGGGCACGTCGCATATGAGGCGGTGAGCGGGAAGGCCGAAGTTACGCTGTAGCGCAGACAGGCGAGCAGCAGCAGGATGTGAACGCCGGAAGCGCGAACAGACGGCCCGCACTTTATGCAGCAGCTCTGACATGTCGGGGTAGTTGTGAATGAACTTCTGCACCACCAAATTCAGCACATGCGCCAAGCAAGGGATGTGCGTCAAATTGGCTAGTCCCAGAGCTGCAACGAGATTTCGCCCATTATCACACACCACCAGGCCGGGCTTGAGGCTCACCGGCAGCAACCACTCGTCGGTCTGTTGTTCTATACCCCGCCACAACTCCTGTGCGGTGTGGGGCCTGTCCCCCAAACATATGAGTTTCAGAATGGCCTCCTGACGTTTACCCCGGGCTGTGCTGAAGTTGGTGGTGAAGGTGTGTGGCTGACTGGATGAGCAGGTGGAAGAAGAGGAGGAGGAAGCCGAGAAGGAGGAGGTGGCAACAGGAGGCAAAGAATGTTGCCCTGCGATCCTTGGCGGCGGAAGGACGTGCGCCAAACAGCTCTCCGCCTGGGGCCCAGCTGCCACTACATTTACCCAGTGTGCAGTTAGGGAGATATAGCGTCCCTGGCCGTGCTTACTGGTCCACGTATCTGTGGTTAGGTGGACCTTGCCACAGATGGCGTTGCGCAGTGCACACTTGATTTTATGGGATACTTGGTTGTGCAGGGAAGGCACGGCTCTCTTGGAGAAGTAGTGGCGGCTGGGAACAACATACTGTGGGACAGCAAGCGACATGAGCTGTTTGAAGCTGTCTGTGTCCACCAGCCTAAATGACAGCATTTCATAGGCCAGTAGTTTAGAAATGCTGGCATTCAGGGCCAGGGATCGAGGGTGGCTAGGTGGGAATTTACGCTTTCTATCAAATGTTTGTGAGATGGAGAGCTGAACGCTGGCGTGTGACATGGTTGAGACGCTTGGTGACGGAGGTGGTGGTGGTGGTGTTGGTGGTACATCCCCTGTTTGCTGGGCGGCAGGTGCCAACGTTCCTCCAGAGGCGGAGGAAGAGGCCGAGGCGGCAGCAGCAGAATAGGCCGAGGCGGCAGCAGCAGAAGAGGTAGCAGGGGGAGCCTGAGTGACTTCCTTGGTTTTAAGGTGTTTACTCCACTGCAGTTCATGCTTTGCATGCAGGTGCCTGGTCATGCAGGTTGTGCTCAGGTTCAGAACGTTAATGCCTCGCTTCAGGCTCTGATGGCACAGCGTGCAAACCACTCGGGTCTTGTCGTCAGCACATTGTTTGAAGAAGTGCCATGCCAGGGAACTCCTTGAAGCTGCCTTTGGGGTGCTCGGTCCCAGATGGCGGCGGTCAGTAGCAGGCGGAGTCTCTTGGCGGCGGGTGTTCTGCTTTTGCCCACTGCTCCCTCTTTTGCTACGCTGTTGGCTCGGTCTCACCACTGCCTCTTCCTCCGAACTGTGAAAGTCAGTGGCACGACCTTCATTCCATGTGGGGTCTAGGACCTCATCGTCCCCTGCATCGTCTTCCACCCAGTCTTGATCCCTGACCTCCTGTTCAGTCTGCACACTGCAGAAAGACGCAGCAGTTGGCACCTGTGTTTCGTCATCATCAGAGACATGCTGAGGTGGTATTCCCATGTCCTCATCATCAGGAAACATAAGTGGTTGTGCGTCAGTGCATTCTATGTCTTTCACCGCTGGGGAAGGGCTAGGTGGATGCCCTTGGGAAACCCTGCCAGCGGAGTCTTCAAACAGCATAAGAGACTGCTGCATAACTTGAGGCTGAGACAGTTTCCCTGGTATGCATGGGGGTGATGTGACAGACTGATGGGGTTGGTTTTCAGGCGCCATCTGTGCGCTTTCTGCAGAAGACTGGGTGGGAGATAATGTGAACGTGCTGGATCCACTGTCGGCCACCCAATTGACTAATGCCTGTACCTGCTCAGGCCTTACCATCCTTAGAACGGCATTGGGCCCCACCATATATCGCTGTAAATTCTGGCGGCTACTGGGACCTGAGGTAGTTGGTACACTAGGACGTGTGGATGTGGCAGAACGGCCACGTCCTCTCCCAGCACCAGAGGGTCCACTAACACCACCACGACCATGTCCACGTCCGCGTCCCTTACTAGATGTTTTTCTCATTGTTATGGTTCACCACAACAACAAATATATTATTTGGCCCAATGTATTGTATTCAAATTCAGCGGGATATAAATTTGAGGCCTAGTATTTAGGCGCTGGGTGACCGGTATGGATTTAGTGACAGAATTAGACTTGGAAATGCACAGAAGCGTGTGTGTGAAGTTATTCTGAATGACCCTATGTGCACCTTCAATATGATCTACCCTTTTAGGGATAGATTTCAAATAGCTCTGATATAGCAGAAACGACTAAATTATGAAATTGCTAAATTGGGAATTGTATTTCAACCCAGAACAAAAAATGTGCTTTGACGGACACTAAATAACTTTCCCAGCCACAACAGGACAGCGGTAACGAGAGATTTAGCGGGATATAAATTTGAGGCCTAGTATTTAGGCGCTGGGTGACAGGTATGGGTTTAGTGACAGAATTAGATTTGGAAATGCACAGTAGCGGGTGTGTGAAGTTATTCTGAATGACCCTATGTGCACCTTGAATATTATATACCCTTTTAGGGATAGATTTCAAATAGCTCTGATATAGCAGAAACCACTAAATTATGAAATTGCTAAATTGGGAATTGTATTTCAACCCAGAACAAGAAATGTGCTTGAACGGACACTAAATAACTCGCCCAGCTACAGCACTAGGGACAGATTTAGCGGGATATAAATTTGAGGCCTAGTATTTAGGCGCTGGGTGACAGGTATGGGTTTAGTGCCAGAATTAGACTTGGAAATACACAGTAGCGGGTGTGTGTGAAGTTATTCTGAATGACCCAATGTGCACCTTGAATATTATATACCCTTTTAGGGATAGATTTCAAATAGCTCTGATATAGCAGAAACCACTAAATTATGAAATTGCTAAATTGGGAATTGTATTTCAACCCAGAACAAGAAATGTGCTTGAACGGACACTAAATAACTCGCCCAGCTACAGCACTAAGGACAGATTTAGCGGGATATAAATTTGAGGCCTAGTATTTAGGCGCTGGGTGACAGGTATGGGTTTAGTGCCAGAATTAGACTTGGAAATACACAGTAGCGGGTGTGTGTGAAGTTATTCTGAATGACCCAATGTGCACCTTGAATATTATATACCCTTTTAGGGATAGATTTCAAATAGCTCTGATATAGCAGAAACCACTAAATTATGAAATTGCTAAATTGGGAATTGTATTTCAACCCAGAACAAGAAATGTGCTTGAACGGACACTAAATAACTCGCCCAGCTACAGCACTAAGGACAGATTTAGCGGGATATAAATTTGAGGCCTAGTATTTAGGCGCTGGGTGACAGGTATGGGTTTAGTGCCAGAATTAGACTTGGAAATACACAGTAGCGGGTGTGTGTGAAGTTATTCTGAATGACCCAATGTGCACCTTGAATATTATATACCCTTTTAGGGATAGATTTCAAATAGCTCTGATATAGCAGAAACCACTAAATTATGAAATTGCTAAATTGGGAATTGTATTTCAACCCAGAACAAGAAATGTGCTTGAACGGACACTAAATAACTCGCCCAGCTACAGCACTAAGGACAGATTTAGCGGGATATAAATTTGAGGCCTAGTATTTAGGCGCTGGGTGACAGGTATGGGTTTAGTGCCAGAATTAGACTTGGAAATACACAGTAGCGGGTGTGTGTGAAGTTATTCTGAATGACCCAATGTGCACCTTGAATATTATATACCCTTTTAGGGATAGATTTCAAATAGCTCTGATATAGCAGAAACCACTAAATTATGAAATTGCTAAATTGGGAATTGTATTTCAACCCAGAACAAGAAATGTGCTTGAACGGACACTAAATAACTCGCCCAGCTACAGCACTAGGGACAGATTTAGCTGGATATAAATTTGAGGCCTAGTATTTAGGCGCTGGGTGACAGGTATGGGTTTAGTGCCAGAATTAGACTTGGAAATACACAGTAGCGGGTGTGTGTGAAGTTATTCTGAATGACCCAATGTGCACCTTGAATATTATATACCCTTTTAGGGATAGATTTCAAATAGCTCTGATATAGCAGAAACCACTAAATTATGAAATTGCTAAATTGGGAATTGTATTTCAACCCAGAACAAGAAATGTGCTTGAACGGACACTAAATAACTCGCCCAGCTACAGCACTAAGGACAGATTTAGCGGGATATAAATTTGAGGCCTAGTATTTAGGCGCTGGGTGACCGGTATGGATTTAGTGACAGAATTAGACTGGGATATGGCCAAAAAATAAACAGACTATTGCTGGTTAAATGCACTTGGTGTGACAGCTTCACCCTGATGTAGGCTTTAGCCAAAAAACAACCACACCATTGAGGGTTAAATGCACTTGGTGACAGGCGCAGCTTGCCCCTGATTTAGTATATGGCCAAAAAATGAACAGACTATTGCTGGTTAAATGCACTTGGTGTGACAGCTTCACCCTGATGTAGGCTTTAGCCAAAAAACAACCACACCATTGAGGGTTAAATGCACTTGGTGACAGGCGCAGCTTGCCCCTGATTTTGTATATGGCCAAAAAATGAACAGACTATTGCTGGTTAAATGCACTTGGTGTGACAGCTTCACCCTGATGTAGGCTTTAGCCAAAAAACAACCACACCATTGAGGGTTAAATGCACTTGGTCGCAGCTTGTGCTGGCGCACCACAAGACACAAAATGGCCGCCGATCACCCCAGAAAAATGTGACTGACAAACGGTCTGGGCAGCCTAAAAACAGTGAGCAATTGAGGATCAGCAGCTCAATGATCCACAGCTGCAGATCGATCAGTTAATCAAGTCCTTTGGAGGAGTTAATCTGCCTAATCTCGCCCTACTGTCGCAGCCGCAACCTCTCCCTACGCTAATCAGAGCAGAGTGACGGGCGGCGCTATGTGACTCCAGCTTAAATAGAGGCTGGGTCACATGGTGCTCTGGCCAATCACAGCCATGCCAATAGTAGGCATGGCTGTGATGGCCTCTTGGGGCAAGTAGTATGACGCTTGTTGATTGGCTGCTTTGCAGCCTTTCAAAAAGCGCCAAGAAAGCGTCACAAAAGCGCGAAGAAAGCGACGAACACCGAACCCGAACCCGGACTTTTACGAAAATGTCCGGGTTCGGGTCCGTGTCACGGACACCCCAAAATTCGGTACGAACCCGAACTATACAGTTCGAGTTCGCTCATCCCTACTTATTTCTCTATAATGAATCATGACACTAGGATATGCCCTTGGTGAGGGTCCACTGATCATGAGAATAAGGGGACACAGAGCTGTATCAGTGTTACAACCTTATCACAGCTTTTCTAGATCAGCAGCTGTGCAGGGAGCCGCAGTCCAAGTCCATTCAATAAGGGACCTTGACGCTCAGGATTGTTGGGGATCTCAGAAGTCAGATGCCCACCATTCACAAAGTATTTGAATACCCTAAATATTCATATTTATGTTCGGTATTAATTAAAAAGCCTCTACTGGACTGTTAAAATTATTGTACTTCTTGCAAAAATTTGTCTCCCACATAAGTTCTATGAGTATATCTATGAACGTTTGTATCCCCTGCAAAGAAATAGTGTTAACTCCTTAAAGGGGTTGTCTAATGAAGATAACCCTTGTTCATTTGCTCTGTTAGGGTATATAGAGGTCATAGAGGTGGGAGCTCTGCTCGGGTTCCCCTTCTATGAGCACAAACAGCTGCTGCAGGGAAAAATGATTGGCTGCTTGTGAGGCCTCAAAACTATCCATTAGATCGGTGAGGGTCCCATACCCCCTGCAGCCCCATAGAAATGAATGAAGCAGCCAGTCGTACTTGCACGTGGCCTCTCTATTCATTATTATGATAGTTCTGGAGATAACTGATCGCTCGGCTATTTCTAGAATTCCCATAGAAAGGAATTGAGCAGCTGCATGCATGTGCGACCAGCCACTCAATTCTATTTCAGTGGGCTGCAGGGGTTACAAGGCCCCAGTGGTAGTATCCCCACCGAACTAATAATTATCCCTTAACCTGTGGATAGAGGATAACCCTTTAAGGACCAATACCCCTTTAAGGACCAAATCAATGTTTCCATTTTACCCTCTTGTGCAGCTGGCTATTTAGCCCTATTTTTGTGTAAAGAGTCATACAGTGCTTTAAGGAATGTATATGGTAGCAGAAAACGTTAAAAAGCAATTTAGCTACTCTTGCAATTTAGTTTTTTTCCCACCTTAAATTGGAGCAGCATTTTTGTTGTGGTCATTAACAGTATGGGTGTGCCACATATTTGTAGATTGTTACTGTTTATTAACTTTGATTTAAAAAGGTATTCTAGGAGTTTAACACTGATAATCGTTCCTTCGGAAAGGTCATCAATTTCTAATCAGCAGGGTTCCAAGCACTAACACCCCTGCCAATTAGCTATTTGCTGGAGCCAAGCTACACCAGAACCAGACACAGCGCTGTACATCGTGTAGTGGATGTGACTGGTTAAAAGGGTTTTCCGGTCCTGTATTGTTATCCACAGGATAGAGGATAACTATTAAATTGGAGGGGGTTCTACCACTGGGACCAGCATTAATCACCTGAATGGGGATCCTGTGCCCATTGGATGCCTCCCAAAGTGCAGAATGCGGCCGGTCGGACATGCACATGTCCGCTCTATTCATTTCTATGGGAGTTATGTAAATTGCCAAGTGCTGTATGCGAGCAGCTGCACATATACCCAACCAGCCACTCAGTTCATCTTGGGGGGCCTCTATGGGGTCCTCATTCTTATGAAAAGTGGTTGTACCAGTGGTAGGACCCCCACTGATCTAAAAGTTATCTAATAGTTATCCCCTATATATAAATGGAATACCCTTTTAATGCAGCTAAGTCCCACTCAAGTGCAGAGCTGAAGTAAGCAGGTACTGGTCTTGGTTTTGACACACCTTTGCCCTTTCAAACAGGTGATCGGTCTGAGAGTCAACTCCATGATATTGATGACCTGTCCTAATAAAAGATCACCAATAATGAAGTCCCAAAAAAGAAACTTAATTAAAATAATTTATTTTAAAATACATTCAACATTATTTTATTGCTCTTAATGTTTTTTTTTTATTTTTTTATCCCATTAAGAGACTTTTCTTTGCATACAGCATTACATGATTGCCTGTTAGGGCATACCTAAGTTATTAGTGAAAAATACTGGACAGTCCTGGCCTATGCCCAAGCTTCAACTAGAAAACCATTGTGTAAAGTTTGAGTGATCACACTGCAGGCTTGACGAGTAGATGACAAAAAGAGCCACCACTATCGATATTGATCAAGAAGAGAACTGATTCCCCCATATGATATGCATTAGTTGGGTTTTTGTAAAATTGCCAAAGGAGTAAGGCTACTGAAATAGTTCCAAAACATATCTAGAGGACAATTACATTGGTTTTGATACCTTCTTGTGTAAAAATGATTTAAATTCTAAGCAGCATCTAGAGTTATAGACAGAACAACCTGAGAACACTTTGTATATTCAAATACAGTGAGGGAGACGATGTGTATAGACATGGCATATACGCTATAAACTCCTTATGAACTTTAACAACAAAATGAAACGTCGCAATTTTCCTTGAACTGATATATGAGGTCTATCTATCGATCTATCTTGTTGTCACTGTGCAGTTCACTGTGACAGTTGTTGCAGTGTAGGCTGGCTACATGCCCTCTTGCGTACTGGCTGCAGGCTGAAACCTGTGTACGCTGGCTGCTTTGGGCTGTGTGCTGGCTGCGGTGTCTTGTGTGAATTATGCCCGTTTATGTGTGTACTCCCCATGTCTGCATCTTTGTGTAGTTTTTATTACTGTTGCTGTGTAGGCTGGCTGCAGGTTCCCTAGCATACTGGCTGCAGGCTGTCACCTCTGTATGCTGGTTGCAACTTGCTTGGGGCTGCGTGCTGGCTGCGGTGGTGTGTGTGAACTGTGGCCTGTGTTTGTGGCTTCCGTGTCTGCATCTCTGTGGTTCCTGTCTCTGTGCCATGCAGGCTGGCTGCATGCCCTTTTTGTACTGGCTGTGGGTGTTCCCATGTATGCTGGTTCTGCGATGCTTGCTGGCTGCGGCCTTGAGTGTTAACAGGGTCTGAATATGAAAATATGAATGCTTTTCTGTTTGTCACTGTGATACGGGTTGTTTGTGCTCGGGTGTACTGGCTGCGGTGGACTATGTGTATGCTGGTTGTCAGGGGCAACATCCTGTACTACAGCCTGTGTGTTCTGTGGTTCTGACACTCCTGTTCTGATGGGGTTAACATTCCCTAATCTGTTTCTGGGTGTGGTTTATCAGGTGCCCTCATTAGGCAGCTATTTCTATCTGTGAGCTGTGGGGCTTGGAGTTCAGTCTGTCTTCTGTCTTGCACCTCGCTGCTCACCCTAGAGGTCAGTCTGTCTTGTGCCTTACTGGGTGTAGCCCCTTGCTGCTCACCCAGTTTTTTTTTTGCCATCTTCCCTTTTATGTGGTGTCGCCTGGTAATGTGTTGATGCTATTCCTTTGTCTGTTATTCTGTACCTCTCCTATGATTATGTCGATGTTGTTATCCTTGTCCATGCCTTGCCTGTTCTTCTGTAACTGTTCTGTCTGGATCCACTCTGTTCCATGTCTGGCCTAGCAGTGCTCTAACTGCATCTGATCCTATCCTTTTTCCAGCCTGGAAGCGCCTACTGTTTCTGATCTAGTCTGTTCCTGTGTATGTCCTGCCTTCATGAGAGGGTTCCTGGGTTCTTCAGAGGGTATATCTCTAGTCTGTGTGCAGCTCTGTCTGAGACCGCCATGCTTCCATTCCACTTGGGGCCCAGGCATCTGCTTCTGTGCTGGTTCCCATTCATCTTGTTGTCTTATCCGTGTCCTGTGTTTAATTGGGTTCCAGTTCTGTTGTTGTATGCTCCGCTGGTGCTTGGTTCCTTACAGGTAGGTGCAAAGTGTACCACAACCTTCCTGGAGGTGTGAGTAGTGAGACCTCAGCCCAATTCATCCGAACCACCAGGGTCTCTGTGAAGAATGATGCTCGCTTGCTCTCCGCCCTCTGGGTTTTGCCCCTGGTCTGCCGGTGCACTTAGTTCTGTGCTAGTGCTACTACTATTGCCTAACCTGCTTTACTGTCATGTACTTTATTACATGTGAAATAAAGTATTTTTTAGGTCCCTGGTCTGAATCTTGCCTGTGTCCTGTTTGCAAGATGTCCCGGAGGTCTGCCTTGGGCCTCCAGCACGTGTCACTTGTGATGCCTCCTTTTCATTGATGTGCCAGTTATCATCAGCTACAGATGTTCCATTGACCTCATGCCAACGCTCTCAAAAACTATTGTGGTGCACAGCAAGACAGCAATGGAGGATGGATTGGTGGTCTATATTCTTTAGCGATGAATCACACTTTTGTCTTAGATGCAATGGTAACTGGAGATTGATCTAGAGAACACATGGACAACAACATTAAAAGAGAATGAGAGAGAATGTCACAACGGTTCTACTCCTAGAATATGGTGGGGGTTGGCCTAATGTATGCCAGCCTTCTAGTCTTCATGTCAGGTACATTAGCAGCTCTGCGTTACACTGATTTAGTCGTGGAACCAGTGGTAAGCCCATGTCTGTTTTTCAACGGGACAAAACTAGGCCACATGTTGCTTATGCTACTGCTACTGTGAGCAGCCTGTATGTTCTAAACATGTTATCATGGTCTGCTTCATCTCCAGATTTGACTACCATCGAGCACATCTGGTATGCCATCAGTCAGCAATTGCAAATGGAGCTGACAGCAGCAAATCTTGATTTTTACATGCCCATGAGCACTCAAAACATGTAAGTGCATGTATTTTTTTGCAAGTATTTCTTTGCAAGGTGCTTATAGTCAAGTAGATATTGAATAAATCAAGATGTATTGAATATCTAGTTTCCTTTATCTATCGTTTGCATATCATTAAGATGTTTATCTATTCTGTGATTTCCAATTACACAACTTTTCCTTCTTGGTGTTGCAATTTCAGTGTGGAAGAGTTGGGGTCATATCATCACTTCCAGGACTCCTTGTTCTTCTTTATGCTTCTTTAGCCAAGAAACTTGATTAGTTACAAATTAATTATTCACAAATCGCTAAAAATCAGGTACACCCAGGCCTTAGGGTGTGGCCGTGCTGTGGGTGGTTTGCGGCCATGCTGTGGTGAAGAGCCAGCCATTTAACTCACAGCTGCCATTCATTTAATAATGAAGACCGCGCTGTATAGTCCTTCCTCATTGTTAATGACTGTGTAGCACCTTTAAACAGGTGCTGTTGCTGTTTTGGGGTTTGGCTGGTAAGGTTGGGGGGGACAATCTCCTGAAGATTATTTAACAGTAAACGCTGAATATTAGCTCTGGCATACCCACTTCTCCAACCCCAGTGCTCTTCTGCCCTACAGGTGGAAGCTCTACTTCTGCCATCTACTTTTCCTCCTTTTCCACATCATCTAACATTGATGAGAATATGTCATCAGGAACATCCAGCTCCTCCTCTCTCTGCATCTTGCTGACTTTTCTAGGACATGGAGACTTTGAAGGATGATTCAGTAGAAGTAAAGCCAGAAAAAGGAGGATGATGGTCATCATTAAGACCTGGCCCCCTAAGGGATGCAGACTGGATAGTATTGCTTGGCTCACTGGCACTAGAATGATAAAGGCTTCCATCTTATCGGTATTGAGTTACATTTATGGCTGATGTAGGCATAAGTAAATATAGGAATAAATAAAACGTATGCAGCTTAAGTCTCCCTGCTCTCTCCCTGCACTCTCCCTCTCCAATATTCTTATATTAGTCATTTTCATCAACACTATCCCTAGCCCATGAACGATTGTCACGTCTCTCCCTATGCTCAACTCACAGGACAATGGCGGAGACTGCACAGATGAGGGTTTTATATGGCTGTGACATCATAGGGGGTGGCTATATGTGTATTGACTGGCTGCACGGCATTATGGGTGATCTTGTGTTCCTTAGCTTTTTACTTTCACTTTGTAACTTCACTTTGTGCAGCCGCCATTTTAGAAAAAAATTATTCATTACCACGAAGCACAAGGAAATTAAGATTTGTTGCGAATCAAAGCTTTCCTAAACTTTGAACCAAATTCCACTTCGAATGCTTTGCTTTTGTCAACTCTATATGGGGTGATTGTCCTGCTGCAGAATACATTTTAAATTTAAATGTTACTATTAAAGATAGTGTATAAGTTATGTTTTTGTTCTTTGTATGTTTCTAACTAGGCAAATGAAAGGACTTTACAATTCACTTACTTTATCTCCAGTTGCTCCTTTCTCTGATTTTAATGAGGGACCTGTGATTTCAGCATTTCCCTGCTCTGATGATGTTTTGTGTACAAGCCTGAGAGATCAGATATGTGTCTGTACACAAGACATCACTGTGATGGCCACGCCCCCCCTGCTGCTTATTGCTCTCCCCCTGGATTCTTGAGGAAAAACATTAACCCCTTCAGCTACACAGACTCAGGGCTGAAGGCTTTACTGAGTAGCTGCAGGCAGTGAGAAGAAAAATGCTGGGCACAGGAGCTTACAGAGGAGTTCTGAGGAACATTGCATAAAAACAGGTAGGGGAAAGTTCCTGTATGTATCAGTAGTGTCATTGTACAGCTGGGACTTGTAGTCCTACCCATATAACATGCTGATGAGTATCCCAGCAAGCAGACATGTCACTCAGGACAGGACTTGTATTCACTCCCTTTGCAGAGCAGGGTGAGGGGCACAAATATTCATGAGGAAAACCTGAGATTGTTGTTATTGCAGGTAAACAAAGGGCCATAAGAGAACCATGGAAATGAGGATATATATATTTTTTTTTTTCCCTAAAACTTGCTTAGTATTGCTGCCCATCAGATTTACAGTGCTATATATATTTTTTCATAACTCGGGCAACCCCTTTAATAACACTACTATTTTCGAAGACATTGTTACTTACCAGTATTTTTTTTCAGACCTACCTAAAACTTTTAAAAAGTGATTGAAGCACATTCTGCACTCCCTAGCAGAAGTGATGTGGTGACTTATTGGGCCTGCCTGGCTTTGTAGGAATAGAACCGCGGTCAATTCCCTGTGCTCCTCCTAGATAGCCCACCAGGCATGATGTATCACCATATTGCACCTAAGCTAGGGAGATCACAGGCTGGGAGTTGCAAAGCAGGAAACTGATGGCTCCTTGCTTTAGTATTGCGTTTACCTGTCTCACCATTCTGAGGACCGTGAAAAAGCAGCCAAAATTCGGAACTGTTCCACAATATTTTGGAAGGTTGAGAGGTTTGCTGTATTAAAATAAAAGTTTTTCCTGCAATTAGTTAATATGGGCAAAAAAGAAAGCTGTGCTGTGATTGGTTACTATGAGCAACAAACCATTTGTCTTTTAGGCAAACCATTTGTCTTTTATTGAATTATCAGAAATATATATCGGTTTCGACATAAGTGATACAAGTGAGGATTATTCGTTACATATTATTTGAAAAGCATTAGTGCATCCACATTATGGTACAATGTTATATCATGTCTAGGGATGAGCGAACTCGAACTGTATAGTTCGGGTTCGTACCGAATTTTGGGGTGTCCGTGACACGGACCCGAACCCGGACATTTTCGTAAAAGTCCGGGTTCGGGTTCGGTGTTCGTCGCTTTCTTGGCGGTTTTTGAAAGGCTGCAACAAGCGTCATACTACTTGCCCCAAGAGGCCGTCACAGCCATGCCTACTATTGGCATGGCTGTGATTGGCCAGAGCACCATGTGACCCAGCCTCTATTTAAGCTGGAGTCACATAGCGCCGCCCGTCACTCTGCTCTGATTAGCGTAGGGAGAGGTTGCGGCTGCGACAGTAGGGCGAGATTAGGCAGATTAACTCCTCCAAAGGACTTGATTAATCGATCGATCTGCAGCTGTGCATCATTGAGCTGCTGAAATTCAATTGCTCACTGTTTTTAGGCTGCCCAGACCGTTTGTCAGTCACTTTTTTCTGGGGTGATCGGCGGCCATTTTGTGTCTTGTGCGGTGCTGCGACCAAGTGCATCCAAGCTGCGACCAAGTGCATTTAACCCTCAATGGTGTGGTTGTTTTTTGGCTAAAGCCTACATCAGGGTGAAGCTGTCACACCAAGTGCATTTAACCAGCAATAGTCTGTTAATTTTTTGGCCATATACTAAATCAGGGGCAAGCTGCGCCCGTCACCAAGTGCATTTAACCAGCAATAGTCTGTTCATTTTTTGGCCATATACTACATCAGGGGCAAGCTGCGCCCGTCACCAAGTGCATTTAAGCCTCAGTAGTGTGGTTGGTCAAGCTGTCACAGCAAGTGCATTTAACCAGCAATAGTCTGTTCATTTTTTGGCCATATACTACATCAGGGGCAAGCTGCGCCCATCACCAAGTGCATTTAACCCTCAGTAGTGTGGTTGGTCAAGCTGTCACACCAAGTGCATTTAACCAGCAATAGTCTGTTCATTTTTTGGCCATATACTACATCAGGGGCAAGCTGCGCCCGTCACCAAGTGCATTTAACCCTCAGTAGTGTGGTTGGTCAAGCTGTCACACCAAGTGCATTTAACCAGCAATAGTCTGTTCATTTTTTGGCCATATACTGCATCAGGGGCAAGCTGCGCCCGTCACCAAGTGCATTTAACCCTCAGTAGTGTGGTTGGTCAAGCTGTCACACCAAGTGCATTTAACCAGCAATAGTGTGGTTATTTTTTGGCCATACCCCAGTCTAATTCTGTCACTAAATCCATACCGGTCACCCAGCGCCTAAATACTAGGCCTCAAATTTATATCCCGCTAAATCTGTCGTTACCGCTGTACTGTTGTGGCTGGGCAAGTTATTTAGTGTCCGTCAAAGCACATTTTTTGTTCAGGGTTGAAATACAATTCCCAATTTAGCAATTTCATAAATTAGTGGTTTCTGCTATATCAGAGCTATTTGAAATCTATCCCTAAAAGGGTATATAATATTCAAGGTGCACATAGGGTCATTCAGAATAACTTCACACACACGCTACTGTGCATTTCCAAGTCTAATTCTGTTAGTAAATCCATACCGGTCACCCAGCGCCTAAATACTAGGCCTCAAATTTATATCCCGCTAAATCTGTCGTTACCGCTGTACTGTTGTGGCTGGGCAAGTTATTTAGTGTCCGTTAAAGCACATTTTTTGTTCAGGGTTGAAATACAATTCCCAATTTAGCAATTTCATAATTTAGTGGTTTCTGCTATATCAGAGCTATTTGAAATCTATCCCTAAAAGGGTATATAATATTCAAGGTGCACATAGGTTCATTCAGAATAACTTCACACACACGCTACTGTGCATTTCCAAGTCTAATTCTGTCACTAAATCCATACCGGTCACCCAGCGCCTAAATACTAGGCCTCAAATTTATATCCCGCTAAATCTGTCGTTACCGCTGTCCTGTTGTGGATGGGCAAGTTATTTAGTGTCCGTCAAAGCAAATTTTTTGTTCTGGGTTGAAATACAATTCCCAATTTAGCAATTTCATAATTTAGTGGTTTCTGCTATATCAGAGCTATTTGAAATCTATCCCTAAAAGGGTATATAATATTCAAGGTGCACATAGGGTCATTCAGAATAACTTCACACACACGCTACTGTGCATTTCCAAGTCTAATTCTGTCACTAAATCCATACCGGTCACCCAGCGCCTAAATACTAGGCCTCAAATTTATATCCCGCTAAATCTGTCGTTACCGCTGTCCTGTTGTGGATGGGCAAGTTATTTAGTGTCCGTCAAAGCACATTTTTTGTTCTGGGTTGAAATACAATTCCCAATTTAGCAATTTCATAATTTAGTGGTTTCTGCTATATCAGAGCTATTTGAAATCTATCCCTAAAAGGGTATATAATATTCAAGGTGCACATAGGGTCATTCAGAATAACTTCACACACACGCTACTGTGCATTTCCAAGTCTAATTCTGTTAGTAAATCCATACCGGTCACCCAGCGCCTAAATACTAGGCCTCAAATTTATATCCCGCTAAATCTGTCGTTACCGCTGTCCTGTTGTGGATGGGCAAGTTATTTAGTGTCCGTCAAAGCACATTTTTTGTTCTGGGTTGAAATACAATTTCCAATTTAGCAATTTCATAATTTAGTGGTTTCTGCTATATCAGAGCTATTTGAAATCTATCCCTAAAAGGATATATAATATTCAAGGTGCACATAGGGTTATTCAGAATAACTTCACACACACGCTACTGTGCATTTCCAAGTCTAATTCTGTTAGTAAATCCATACCGGTCACCCAGCGCCTAAATACTAGGCCTCAAATTTATATCCCGCTACATCTGTCGTTACCGCTGTACTGTTGTGGCTGGGCAAGTTATTTAGTGTCCGTCAAAGCACATTTTTTGTTCTGGGTTGAAATACTATTCCCAATTTAGCAATTTCATAATTTAGTGGTTTCTGCTATATCAGAGCTATTTGAAATCTATCCCTAAAAGGGTATATAATATTCAAGGTGCACATAGGGTCATTCAGAATAACTTCACACACACGCTACTGTGCATTTCCAAGTCTAATTCTGTCACTAAATCCATACCGGTCACCCAGCGCCTAAATACTAGGCCTCAAATTTATATCCCGCTGAATTTGAATACAATACATTGGGCCAAATAATATTTTTGTTGTTGTGGTGAACCATAACAATGAGGAAAACATCTATTAAGGGACGCGGACGTGGACATGGTCGTGGTGGTGTTAGTGGACCATCTGGTGCTGGGAGAGGATGTGGCCGTTCTGCCACATCCACACGTCCTAGTGTACCAACTACCTCAGGTCCCAGTAGCCGCCAGAATTTACAGCGATATATGGTGGGGCCCATTGCCGTTCTAAGGATGGTAAGGCCTGAGCAGGTACAGGCATTAGTCAATTGGGTGGCCGACAGTGGATCCAGCACGTTCACATTATCTCCCACCCAGTCTTCTGCAGAAAGCGCACAGATGGCGCCTGAAAACCAACCCCATCAGTCTGTCACATCACCCCCATGCATACCAGGGAAACTGTCTCAGCCTCAAGTTATGCAGCAGTCTCTTATGCTGTTTGAAGACTCCGCTGGCAGGGTTTCCCAAGGGCATCCACCTAGCTCTTCCCCAGCGGTGAAAGACATAGAATGCACTGACGCACAACCACTTATGTTTCCTGAATATGAGGACATGGGAATACCACCTCAGCATGTCTCTGATGATGACGAAACACAGGTGCCAAATGCTGCGTCTTTCTGCAGTGTGCAGACTGAACAGGAGGTCAGGGATCAAGACTGGGTGGAAGACGATGCAGGGGACGATGAGGTCCTAGACCCCACATGGAATGAAGGTCGTGCCACTGACTTTCACAGTTCGGAGGAAGAGGCAGTGGTGAGACCGAGCCAACAGCGTAGCAAAAGAGGGAGCAGTGGGCAAAAGCAGAACACCCGCCGCCAAGAGACTCCACCTGCTACTGACCGCCGCCATCTGGGACCGAGCACCCCAAAGGCAGCTTCAAGGAGTTCCCTGGCATGACACTTCTTCAAACAATGTGCTGACGACAAGACCCGAGTGGTTTGCACGCTGTGCCATCAGAGCCTGAAGCGAGGCATTAACGTTCTGAACCTGAGCACAACCTGCATGACCAGGCACCTGCATGCAAAGCATGAACTGCAGTGGAGTAAACACCTTAAAACCAAGGAAGTCACTCAGGCTCCCCCTGCTACCTCTTCTGCTGCTGCCGCCTCGGCCTCTTCTGCTGCTGCCGCCTCGGCCTCTTCCTCCGCCTCTGGAGGAACGTTGGCACCTGCCGCCCAGCAAACAGGGGATGTACCACCAACACCACCACCACCTCCGTCACCAAGCGTCTCAACCATGTCACACGGCAGCGTTCAGCTCTCCATCTCACAAACATTTGAGAGAAAGCGTAAATTCCCACCTAGCCACCCTCGATCCCTGGCCCTGAATGCCAGCATTTCTAAACTACTGGCCTATGAAATGCTGTCATTTAGGCTGGTGGACACAGACAGCTTCAAACAGCTCATGTCGCTTGCTGTCCCACAGTATGTTGTTCCCAGCCGCCACTACTTCTCCAAGAGAGCCGTGCCTTCCCTGCACAACCAAGTATCCGATAAAATCAAGTGTGCACTGCGCAACGCCATCTGTAGCAAGGTCCACCTAACCACAGATACGTGGACCAGTAAGCACGGCCAGGGACGCTATATCTCCCTAACTGCACACTGGGTAAATGTAGTGGCAGCTGGGCCCCAGGCGGAGAGCTGTTTAGCGCACGTCCTTCCGCCGCCAAGGATCGCAGGGCAACATTCTTTGCCTCCTGTTGCCACCTCCTCCTTCTCGGCTTCCTCCTCCTCTTCTTCCACCTGCTCATCCAGTCAGCCACACACCTTCACCACCAACTTCAGCACAGCCCGGGGTAAACGTCAGCAGGCCATTCTGAAACTCATATGTTTGGGGGACAGGCCCCACACCGCACAGGAGTTGTGGCGGGGTATAGAACAACAGACCGACGAGTGGTTGCTGCCGGTGAGCCTCAAGCCCGGCCTGGTGGTGTGTGATAATGGGCGAAATCTCGTTGCAGCTCTGGGACTAGCCAATTTGACGCACATCCCTTGCTTGGCGCATGTGCTGAATTTGGTGGTGCAGAAGTTCATTCACAACTACCCCGACATGTCAGAGCTGCTGCATAAAGTGCGGGCCGTCTGTTCGCGCTTCCGGCGTTCACATCCTGCTGCTGCTCGCCTGTCTGCGCTACAGCGTAACTTCGGCCTTCCCGCTCACCGCCTCATATGCAACGTGCCCACCAGGTGGAACTCCACCTTGCACATGCTGGACAGACTGTGCGAGCAGCAGCAGGCCATAGTGGAGTTTCAGCTGCAGCACGCACGGGTCAGTCGCACTACAGAACAGCACCACTTCACCACCAATGACTGGGCCTCCATGCGAGACCTGTGTGCCCTGTTGCGCTGTTTCGAGTACTCCTCCCACATGGCCAGTGGCGATGACGCCATTATCAGCGTTACAATACCACTTCTATGTCTCCTTGAGAAAACACTTAGGGCGATGATGGAAGAGGAGGTGGCCCAGGAGGAGGAGGAGGAGGAGGAAGAGGGGTCATTTTTAGCACTTTCAGGCCAGTCTCTTCGAAGTGACTCAGAGGGAGGTTTTTGGCAACAGCAGAGGCCAGGTACAAATGTGGCCAGACAGGGCCCACTACTGGAGGACGAGGAGGACGAGGATGAGGATGAAGCATGGTCACAGCGGGGTGGCACCCAACGCAGCTCGGGTCCATCACTGGTGCGTGGCTGGGGGGAAAGGCAGGACAATGACGATACGCCTCCCACAGAGGACAGCTTGTCCTTACCCCTGGGCAGCCTGACACACATGAGCGACTACATGCTGCAGTGCCTGCGCAACGACAGCAGAGTTGCCCACATTTTAACCTGTGCGGACTACTGGGTTGCCACCCTGCTGGATCCACGCTACAAAGACAATGTGCCCACCTTACTTCCTGCACTGGAGCGTGATAGGAAGATGCGCGAGTACAAGCGCACGTTGGTAGACGCGCTACTGAGAGCATTCCCAAATGTCACAGGGGAACAAGTGGAAGCCCAAGGCAGAGGAGGAGCAAGAGTTCGCCAAGGCAGCTGTGTCACGGCCAGCTCCTATGAGGGCAGGGTTAGCATGGCAGAGATGTGGAAAACTTTTGTCAACACGCCACAGCTAACTGCACCACCACCTGATACGCAACGTGTTAGCAGGAGGCAACATTTCACTAACATGGTGGAACAGTACGTGTGCACACCCCTCCACGTACTGACTGATGGTTCGGCCCCATTCAACTTCTGGGTCTCTAAATTGTCCACGTGGCCAGAGCTAGCCTTTTATGCCTTGGAGGTGCTGGCCTGCCCGGCGGCCAGCGTTTTGTCTGAACGTGTATTCAGCACGGCAGGGGGCGTCATTACAGACAAACGCAGCCGCCTGTCTACAGCCAATGTGGACAAGCTGACGTTCATAAAAATGAACCAGGCATGGATCCCACAGGACCTGTCCATCCCTTGTGCAGATTAGACATTAACTACCTCCCTTTAACCATAAATTATTGGACTCCTGGGCACTTCCTCATTCAATCCTATTTTTATTTTCATTTTACCATTATATTGCGAGGCTACCCAAAGTTGAATGAACCTCTCCTCTGTCTGGGTGCCGGGGCCTAAATATATGCCAATGGACTGTTCCAATGTTGGGTGACGTGAAGCCTGATTCTCTGCTATGATATGCAGACTAATTCTCTGCTGACATGAAGACAGATTCTCTGTTACGGGACCTCTCTCCTCTGCCTGGGTGCTGGGCCTAAATATCTGACAATGGACTGTTGCAGTGGTGGCTGACGTGAAGCCTGATTTTCTGCTATGACATGCAGACTGATTCTCTGCTGACATGAAGCCAGATCCTCTGTTACGGGACCTCTCTCCTCTGCCTGTGTGCTGGGCCTAAATATATGCCAATGGACTGTTGCAGTGGTGGCTGACGTGAAGCCTCATTCTCTGCTATGACATGCAGACTAATTCTCTGCTGACATGAAGCCAGATTGTCTGTTACGGGACCTCTCTCCTCTGCCTGGGTGCTGGGCCTAAATTTATGAAAATGGACTCTTACAGTGTTGGGTGACGTGAAGCCTGATTCTCTGCTATGACATAAAGACTGATTCTCTGCTGACATGAAGCCAGATTGTCTGTTACGGGACCTCTCTCCTCTGCCAGGGTGCTGGGCCTAAATTTATGAAAATGGACTGTTGCAGTGGTGGGTGACGTGAAGCCTGATTCTCTGCTATGACATGAAGACTGATTCTCTGCTGACATGAAGCCAGATTGTCTGTTACGGGACCTCTCTCCTCTGCCTGGGTGCTGGGCCTAAATTTATGAAAATGGACTGTTGCAGTGGTGGGTGACGTGAAGCCTGATTCTCTGCTATGATATGAAGACTGATTCTCTGCTGACATGAAGCCAGATCCTCTGTTACGGGACCTCTCTCCTCTGCCTGGGTGCTGGGCCTAAATATCTGACAATGGACTGTTGCATTGGTGGCTGACGTGAAGCCTGATTCTCTGCTATGACATGCAGACTAATTCTCTGCTGACATGAAGCCAGATTGTCTGTTACGGGACCTCTCTCCTCTGCCTGGGTGCTGGGCCTAAATTTATGAAAATGGACTGTTGCAGTGGTTGGGTAACGTGAAGCCTGATTCTCTGCTATGACTTGAAGACTGATTCTCTGCTGACATGAAGCCAGATTGTCTGTTACGGGACCTCTCTCCTCTGCCTGGGTGCTGGGCCTAAATTTATGAAAATGGACTCTTACAGTGGTGGGTGACGTGAAGCCTGATTCTCTGCTATGACATGAAGACTGATTCTCTGCTATGACATGAAGACTGATTCTCTGCTGACATGAAGCCAGATTGTCTGTTACGGGACCTCTCTCCTCTGCCTGGGTGCTGGGCCTAAATTTATGACAATGGACTGTTGCAGTGGTGGCTGACGTGAAGCCTGATTCTCTGCTATGACATGCAGACTGATTCTCTGCTGACATGAAGCCAGATCCTCTGTTACGGGACCTCTCTCCTCTGCCTGGGTGCTGGGCCTAAATTTATGAAAATGGACTGTTGCAGTGGTGGGTGACGTGAAGCCTGATTCTCTGCTATGATATGAAGACTGATTCTCTGCTGACATGAAGCCAGATCCTCTGTTACGGGACCTCTCTCCTCTGCCTGGGTGCTGGGCCTAAATATCTGACAATGGACTGTTGCATTGGTGGCTGACGTGAAGCCTGATTCTCTGCTATGACATGAAGACTGATTCTCTGCTGACATGAAGCCAGATTGTCTGTTACGGGACCTCTCTCCTCTGTCTGGGTGCTGGGCCTAAATATCTGACAATGGACTGTTGCATTGGTGGCTGACGTGAAGCCTGATTCTCTGCTATGACATGCAGACTAATTCTCTGCTGACATGAAGCCAGATTGTCTGTTACGGGACCTCTCTCCTCTGCCTGGGTGCTGGGCCTAAATTTATGAAAATGGACTGTTGCAGTGGTGGGTGACGTGAAGCCTGATTCTCTGCTATGACATGAAGACTGATTCTCTGCTGACATGAAGCCAGATTGTCTGTTACGGGACCTCTCTCCTCTGCCTGGGCCTAAATATCTGAGAATGGACTGTTCCAGTGGTGGGTGACGGGAAGCCAGATTCTCTGCTATGGGACCTCTCTCCAATTGATTTTGGTTAATTTTTATTTATTTAATTTTAATTTTAATTCATTTCCCTATCCACATTTGTTTGCAGGGGATTTACCTACATGTTGCTGCCTTTTGCAGCCCTCTAGCCCTTTCCTGGGCTGTTTTACAGCCGTTTTAGTGCCGAAAAGTTCGGGTCCCCATTGACTTCAATGGGGTTCGGGTTCGGGACGAAGTTCGGATCGGGTTCGGATCCCGAACCCGAACATTTTCGGGAAGTTCGGCCGAACTTCTCGAACCCGAACATCCAGGTGTTCGCTCAACTCTAATCATGTCTTCTCGATATGTTTTATTTTAAGAAAGGGTAGAATATAGTTAACCTACAAGGGAGATAAGAGGCAGACTGAAATGCAGGGTAAATGTAAGATCCCAAAACCGGTACAGACATGTTTCTTACATTAATGGGCACCTGGGGCACAAGCAGGTTTTGCAAAGTTTAAAGCCATTACCAAAGTGTTAGGGTGGCCATACATATTCAATAGCTGGTGGCAGCTTATCTCCCAGGGGAACAAAAGAATCGGGAGAACATATTAATTTCGATTGAGCCTCCTCTCCCCCAACATAATCTGTCAGACAAGAGTTTCCTTCCCATATACATTAAATTGTTGGCCAAACTCATAGAGAACAACAGGTTTAGCCAACGATACACTAATGGGTATGGGTCCCTATAAATAAAATAAAAAAAACATAAATACAGTAAATTAATTTAAAAATGGTGGCTGTTTTCTTGACATCTCTAATTGGGTGGGATCAAAGACAACAATGAATATTTCTTGGAAAAGGATAGCATTAGAAAATGTTTGTCTAGATTGATGTACACCGGGTAAAGCCAGGAATAATGTATATTCTCACACTCAAATACTTGCTGATGTGAACCATATCAAATAAGAAGTTTAAACAACATCAAATTGAATAGAAATATTTCTTAAATATTTAACCATAACAGCAACATCTTAAAGCTACATGATCAGGGAATAGGAAGAAGCGCTCATTTAAAGGTCTAATGATTAAATTATTGATTAATTAGCCAAGAATTGATTAACAGTCACACTTTATCAACTACAAAGATTCTAATTACCGCACCATTATTACAAAGATTAACCTGTTCTCTCTTCTCATTTGTGATGAATAAGAACAATTTTTCATAAGTAGGTTTTGGATTTTTGACCTGTAAAATTTTAATAGGGAGAGAAGAGAGAATGTCTCATGCGGTTTGGAGTTCTAGTCACTGAGGGATGTTCGGCTTCTGTCTGTACTTAACCAAAGGTACAGAAAGTTCAGGTGGGATGTGAACACTTAGGGATTCCAGACCAAACCGCTCCATAATTAAAAAAACTGTTTGTTGGCTTGAGTATCATATTAATGGAATGTTCTGCTCTGGCTAATTATATCCTTATGAATGTAATTAAACATAATGACTTATCATTAATGTTATAAGGAGATGTTTGTTCCTTTATTTTACAATGTAAAAATCTTATAAATAAATATAAAGCATTTTTTTATTTTCATATTTTTTTATTTCAATTAAAAAATATCTGCATATAATAATGTTAAATTAATAAATTACAAGAGCACATTATTGTGCTTAGTGCTGTAGATAAAAAAAAAAAAAAAAAAAAAGCAGTGAGCAATTAAAGTGTAACTGCTATTCTATTTTTATTTTTATAATGTATAAGGGCAGTGATACTGACCATTTTTGTAATGTACTTTAATTACTGAAATCGCATATTTCTATTAGAAAATAGCTCTAAAGTGGCCCATTTTGAGCTTTAGCAACGCTCCTCTGTCTTCTGTTTACATAACACAGTCAGTGTTGAGCAAGTCTCCACAGTTATGTGAACAAAATGGGCCATTTTTGAGCTATTTTTCTAGTAGAAATCTATAACTTCAGTAATTAAAGTATATTACAAAAATGGTTAGTATCACTGCCCCTATACATTACAAAAATAAAAATAGAATGGCAGTTACACTTTAAGTGTGCAAAAAAAAAGAGTTGTGAATGTGCATCAGGCCCACCACCGTACATGTACAGCAGAAGTTCAGAGTTCTAAAAATGGCGTGGTTTCTGCTGTTTGAAACAGCAGAGACCTGGCGCTAATGTTTGAGATTGGCGATAATGCAGATTACAAAACTTTATCTCCTCAGATGCCAGAGTCAGTTGTGATCACTGTATCTAAGGCAGCTTTCCCAGAAGTGCTGCACTCCCGGGATCCAAAAAGCTTCCCCACACTGACATCAGGGAAGTCATTCATTTGTGTTAATAGCCTGAGTATCCAGAAGAAACCTAGCCTATTACAGCTGTAGTTCCTATGGAGGTTTGCATGTGGCAGAACAAGCAAATCTGAAATACATTGTAATGATAATTCAATGCAGGTAAGACTGATGTTCAGCTACCCTTGGGAGGTTTAAACAAGTTTTTAAAAGTTTAAAAAACCTTAAAAGAATATTTTAAAAAAATGCATCAATTCAAATCACTCCCTTTCAATGTATAAAAAAATAAATAATAAAAAATAATCTTAAAATAAAATATATTAATCCTAAAATGTAAATAAAATCTAAATGGCCAAATTGCCTTTTGTTCAATCACTAAACCTCCCCAAAAATAATTAAATAAAAAGTGATTTATACAGACCTCAAAATGGCATCACTTAGAACTATAGCTCACGCTGCAAAAAAGAGCCCTCACATAGCTCTATAGATATAAATATAAAAAAATATTTTTCTTAAAGTTTTCAATTTTTTCAAGTATTAAATCAAAAGAAAAATTATTCAAACGTGGTTTGATGTAACCATACTGACCCAGAGAGTGAAAGGCACAGGTCAGTTCTACTGCATAGGGAACACCATAAAAATGAAACCTATAAGACTATAGCAGAATTACTTTTGTTTACAATTCCATCCCGTTAGGAATTTTCTTCGCACTTGTCATTACATCATATGCAATATTAAATGGTGCTATTAGAAAGTAAAGCTTGTCCCCCAAAAAATAATCCTTCATACAGCTATGAACGTAAAAATATTTAAAAGTTATAGCTCCGGGAAACTGAAAATTGCCTGGTCCAGAATTTTTTATTTTTTTTAAGATGGTAATAGTTGATTACCTATTTTTACACCTACACTACGTGCAGAATTATTAGGCAAATGAGTATTTTGACCACATCATCCTCTTTATGCATGTTGTCTTACTCCAAGCTGTATAGGCTCGAAAGCCTACTACCAATTAAGCATATTAGGTGATGTGCATCTCTGTAATGAGAAGGGGTGTGGTCTAATGACATCAACACCCTATATCAGGTGTGCATAATTATTAGGCAACTTCCTTTCCTTTGGCAAAATGGGTCAAAAGAAGGACTTGACAGGCTCAGAAAAGTCAAAAATAGTGAGATATCTTGCAGAGGGATGCAGCACTCTTAAAATTGCAAAGCTTCTGAAGCGTGATCATCGAACAATCAAGCGTTTCATTCAAAATAGTCAACAGGGTCGCAAGAAGCGTGTGGAAAAACCAAGGCGCAAAATAACTGCCCATGAACTGAGAAAAGTCAAGCGTGCAGCTGCCAAGATGCCACTTGCCACCAGTTTGGCCATATTTCAGAGCTGCAACATCACTGGAGTGCCCAAAAGCACAAGGTGTGCAATACTCAGAGACATGGCCAAGGTAAGAAAGGCTGAAAGACGACCACCACTGAACAAGACACACAAGCTGAAACGTCAAGACTGGGCCAAGAAATATCTCAAGACTGATTTTTCTAAGGTTTTATGGACTGATGAAATGAGAGTGAGTCTTGATGGGCCAGATGGCTGGATTGGTAAAGGGCAGAGAGCTCCAGTCCGACTCAGACGCCAGCAAGGTGGAGGTGGAGTACTGGTTTGGGCTGGTATCATCAAAGATGAGCTTGTGGGGCCTTTTTGGGTTGAGGATGGAGTCAAGCTCAACTCCCAGTCCTACTGCCAGTTTCTGGAAGACACCTTCTTCAAGCAGTGGTACAGGAAGAAGTCTGCAAGGTAAGAAAAACATGATTTTAATGCAGGACAATGCTCCATCACACGCATCCAAGTACTCCACAACGTGGCTGGCAAGAAAGGGTATAAAAGAAGAAAATCTAATGACATGGCCTCCTTGTTCACCTGATCTGAACCCCATTGAGAACCTGTGGTCCATCATCAAATGAGAGATTTACAAGGAGGGAAAACAGTACACCTCTCTGAACAGTGTCTGGGAGGCTGTGGTTGCTGCTGCACGCAATGTTGATGGTGAACAGATCAAAACACTGACAGAATCCATGGATGGCAGGCTTTTGAGTGTCCTTGCAAAGAAAGGTGGCTATATTGGTCACTGATTTGTTTTTGTTTTGTTTTTGAATGTCAGAAATGTATATTTGTGAATGTTGAGATGTTATATTGGTTTCACTGGTAAAAATAAATAATTGAAATGGGTATATATTTGTTTTTTGTTAAGTTGCCTAATAATTATGTACAGTAATAGTCACCTGCACACACAGATTTCCCCCTAAAATAGCTAAAACTAAAAACAAACTAAAAACTACTTCCAAAAATATTCAGCTTTGATATTAATGAGTTTTTTGGGTTCATTGAGAACATGGTTGTTGTTCAATAATAAAATTAATCCTCAAAAATACAACTTGCCTAATAATTCTGCACTCCCTGTATAGGGACTTTGTCAGTAGTTTTGACCATGCTAAGCTATTGACAGAAGTAATTAGGGGTTAGGAAGAGCAAGAAAAACATACATTTTGTGAAGCCTTTATTATCAGGAGTAGTGTAAATATGAAGTTTTATTCTGCAGTTTCTGATCCTTGAATGCAGTGGAGGCAGAGGTTCAGTGTGAAGTGCTCTGTGTATTGAGTTGCCTTCCATCCTTCCGCTCTGGGTAACAGCTCTAGTGGTATTTTGGTTGGATGCTAACGCTGTCAAAATAGAGGAAAGGGGATGTAAATCAGCTGAATGCAGAGAGCACTTCACAGTGAAGCTCCCTCTCCATTGCACTCAAGAAGCAGAATCTAGAAAAATAAACCTTAATTTTCATATTATTCCTGCTTCACAAAAGGTATGTTTGTCTTCTGTCTCTACCTACTGCTGTAAACAGTTTAGCCTGGCCACAACTGCTGACAGACTCCATTTTAAAAAATTATCTTAGCAAACCTTGACCATCCCTCCATTTGCCATGGTTAAAAGTCTTTATTTTGACACCAGCTGTGCCAGGATGGTCAAATTAACATGAGTTGTTGTATTACTGTACTGTATTACAGTTTTTCGTTGTATTAGTACGTAAGAGGAAACGTGTCATAAAAAATTATGACCTATTGTTAAAAACTAGAGATGAGCAAATCGAAGTTGACAAAGTGGAATTTGATCCAAATTTAGGGAAAAATTAGATTTGCACTAAATACGAATTTCCAATAATCTAATTTTTTCCTAAAATTGCTGCTGCACGTGTTAGGACATGGAGCAAGGAACTCTGGGAATGAGGGATCACCCACAATGCCATGCATGCAGTCAATCAGCAGCCAGCCGGCCCTGTGATGTCACAGCCCTATAAATAGCCTCAGCCATCTTGGATTCAGCCATTTTCCAGTATACTTAGTGCAGGGTGAGACATCAGCAGGCGCTAGGGATAGTGCTAGGAAAGACTTTAAAACTTTTATTTTGCTGTATGGAAGATCAGAGAAAAGATAGGGAGGAATCATTTCACAGTATTGAAACAGAACAGGGTTCAGTAGGGGAGGTTGCAGCCTGGGCATTAGGAACAATCCTATTGCACATTGCTGCACTGACTGCGGATCCAAATAGCCATTATGTAGCTCTGTAATTCCAGCAAACCGTTCTTGTCATTGGGGTGCAAGTGCTGTTTGATACAGCCATTAACAGGGTTTATTGGCTGTATCAAACAGCACTTGTTTTTTGTGGGGCAGTTATATGTTCTAAAGCATTTTTTGGCTTGTATTAGTGGGGAAAAAAAGGATTTATTAGCCATTGTGTGGTGAAGTGAGAAAATTACAGCCCTTTTTGGCATGTATTAGTGGCAAAAAATATATATATTTGCCGTTCAGCGGTGCAGTTACTGTATTTTTCGCTTTATAAGACGCACTTTCCCCCCCCCCCCCAAAAGTGGGGGGAAAATGGCCGTGCGTCTTATAAAGCGAATACTTCGCTGGCCGCTATGCTGCACAGCACGGCCAGCAAAGTATCAGTGTGAAGGGAGGAGGCGGGGACACTCATGGCAGGGCCCGATGCAGTTACTCTACTCTAATACCCCGCAACTGTTAAACATTCAATCTGATCTCTATATCTAATTGTATACGCGCTGTACAGTACTTACTGTAGAACCGGAAGTATAACATTAAGACGGCGCAGCGCCTGCCGCAGCTCCCTCCTCATGCGCCGCCTGCCCCAGCTCTCTCTGTCATGCGCTGCCTGCCTGTTCATTCATAAAGTGAGATAAGCAGGCAGGCGGTGCATGAGGAGGGAGCTGGGGCAGGCGGCGCATGACCGAGGGAGCTGGGGCAGGCGGCGCATCAGGAGGGAGCTGCGACAGGCGGCGCATGACCGAGGGAGATGCCGGTCTGCGCCGTCTTAATGTTATACTTCCGGTACTACAGTAAGTACCGTACAGAGCATATACAATTAGATATAGAGATCAGATTGAATGTTTAACAGTTGCGGGGCCCGGTGTATTAGAGTAGAGTGTCCCCGCCTCCTCCCTCCACACTGATCCATCTGATGGGGGATCTGTAGATGACATAAGTGTCATCCACAGAGCCCCATAAGTGTCATCCACAGATCCCCATCAGTGTAATGCACAGATCCCCCCTCAGTGTCATCAACAGAGCCCCATAAGTGTCATACACAGATCCTCCATCAGTGTCATCCACAGAGCCCCCATCAGTGTTATCCACAGAGCCCCATAAGTGTCATCCACAGATCCCCCCTCAGTGTCATCCACAAAGCCCCATAAGTGTCATCCACAGATCCCCCATCAGTGTCATCCACAGATCCCCCATCAGTGTCATCCACAGATCCCCCATCGGTGTCATCCACAGATCCCCCATCAGTGTCATCCACAGATCCCCCATCAGTGTCATTCACAGATCCCTCCATCAGTGTCATCCACAGATCCCCATAACAGTGCGTCATCCACAGACCACCATTTGTTCAAAACCTACCAAAAGCACACCTTTTGGTTCAAATTTTTTTTTCATATTTTCCTCCTCAAAAACCTAGGTGCGTCTTATAAAGCGAAAAATACGGTATATGTTCTAAAGCCCTTTTTTGCGTGTATTAGTGGAAAAAAATATATATATTTGCCGTTCACTGTTACAGTTATATGTTCGAAAGCCTTTTGTGGCGTGTATAAGTGGAAAAAAATAAGAGCCTATTTGCCGTTCAGCGATGCAGATATATGTTCTAAAGTCCTTTTTGGAGTGCATTAGTGAAAAAAAGGACTTACTAGCCATTGTGTGGTGAAGTGAGAAAAATTACTGACTTTTTTGGGGTGTATTAAGTTCCTTTTTATTTAATTATTTGATCTAACAGTTTGTCAGACAGAGAAGTGCCAGGCCCTGCACAGGGGAGTGCAGAGGCCTAAATGTTTCTAGCGCGGGGACAGGTCGCAGCAGAGTAAGGGGGTGTGGCAGCAGGAGTCGCAGCGAGAGGCCCGAGTCAGCGGTTCCTGAATGGTTGACTCGGTCATCCACTTTATCCCAAGTGACATCAGACACTGGTGGATTCGTCAGACCCAACCCTTAGTTGGAATGGCCTGGGAGCAGGCTCTGGGCCCTCATCTGTCCTCAACCTGCCTCTGTCCTTTTCTGTTCCCTCAGCCAAAGAAGTATTATATGCTGTGTGCTCAGCTTCACTATACAGCGAGTACGAGCTACTAGAGGATGTCAGCAGCTTCTGGCCTGCCAAGATGTGGAGGAGACATCCGCTGCTTCCTCCGGTAGGCGGGCAAGTAGTGATGAGGAGAGTGTGCGTGGGAGCTGGTGTTGTGAGCGGTCAGGCTCCTGACCCAGAGACTGTTGAGGAGGACATCAGTGATGTGCAGACAATACTCGATGATGATGATGTAGCTGATAGCACTTGGGAGCCAGGTGAATTAGGGGCATCATCGGGAGAAGAGGGTGGCAGCTTGCCCGTGAGGCAGCGGTGGAGCCAGCAAGTCGATAGCTTGGCCGTGAGTCAGCAGGGTGGCAGCAGTGGAAGTTCGGGAGCCAAACGTGCCCCGGGTAGACCACCCGCTTCTCAGGCGCGGAAATTAGTGGTGCATGGGTTCACTGAAGCAGCGGCGGTAGCAGTCAGTCAGTGCAGTGTGTTGGGGGAAAAATCACCTACTCAGCGGTGTGGCAGTTTTTTTGTTAAGATGCCAGAGGAGATGAACATGGCCATTTGAGAATCTGTGGGCAGAAGGTGAAGCATGGCCAGGGTGCCAATGTTGGCACCACTGTCCTGCGTCAACATATGCAGCATCACCATAAAGTGACCTGGCAGAAACGTGGCTTTGATGTGGTGGTCCAGGCTGCTGCAGCAACCCCTGCATCACCCAATGGCACTCACCTGATTTCAGGCAGTCAAGGCTTCACCACCTCAGCTAAAGGGAGCTGTCTGTCCTTCCCATGATCTGCTGGTCCTCATGCTCCTGCTCCTCCTCCTATTCTTTGTCAGTCATTCTGTCAGCAATTGTTTACCGAAGCGATTGTCAAGAGACAACAGTATGCGTGCACTCATCCAACGGCGCAGAAGCTGATTGTGCTCCTGGCCAAGTTGCTGATGCTGCAGTCGCTCCCTTTTCAAGTGGTGGACTCTGCACCTTTCAGAGAACTGATGGTTTGTGCCATACTGAGAGTCCCAGGCCGTCATTTCTTTGCCAAAAAGGCAGTACCAGCCCAGCATACAATGTAGAACAGAAGGTGGGCCAGTCCTTGAGCCTGTCGGTGTCTGCCAAAGTGAATGGCAGCGCCGACATGTGGAGCTATAAATACAATCAGGGACAATACATGTCTTTTACAGCCCACTGGGTGAATGTTGTTCCTGCACAGGGCACACCGGCAACTTGGCCAGGTCACGCCGCTTCTGTCTCCACGTTCTCATGCCATTGGTCCTGCGACAGTGTCCGCCTCTGCCTCCTCATCCTTTACCGTTTTCTCAGCCTCCACTGCAATTCACAGTGCCCCTCCAGGATACCACATGTGCAGGGCACGGAGGTGTCACGCTTTTCTGCACCTCATTTGCCTGGGCGAACAGAGTAACACAGGGGAGGAACTGCTCCATGTCCTTCATCAAGAAATCAAATCCTGGCTTTCTCCAGAACAACTCAAAATTGGAACCATGGTGACTGACAACAGGAAGAACATGGTGTCAGCGCTGTGTCAAGGAGGGCTGAGCCATGTGCCCTGCATGGCACACGTGTTCAATCTGGTTGTCAAGCAGTTCCTGAATTCTTCCACCCATCTGCAAGACATCCTATAAATGGTCAGGAAACTTTGCATGCACTTCAGCCACTTGTACACCGCAAAGCACACTCTCCTTGAGCTGAAGCGGCAGAACGGCATACCCCAACATAGGCTGATATGCGACATTTCCACCCGGCACTTTGAAAATTTGCAAATATTTAGAATATAGTGCTATATATTCGTAATTACAAATATTCATTTTAGTTTTTTTGTTTTTAACACAATACACATCAGGTGATCATACCTCCCTTCTTCTAGCTTGTGAGCCAATGAGAAGGCTTTGTCACAGCTTAACAACATCCATAGCAACCAATAGAAAAGTTACCTACCCCTTCACTATACAGGTCCTTCTCAAAAAATTAGCATATTGGGATAAAGTTCATTATCTTCTGTAATGTACTGATAAACATTAGACTTTCATATATTTTAGATTTATTACACACCAACTGAAGTAGTTCAAGCCTTTTATTGTTTTAATATTGATGATTTTGGCATACAGCTCATGAAAACTCAAAATTCCTATCTCAAAAAATTAGCATATCTGGAAAAGGTTCTCTAAATGAGCTATTAACTTAATCATCTGAATCAACTAATTAACTCTAAACACCTGCAAAAGATTCCTGAGGCTTTTAAAAACTCCCAGCCTGGTTCATTACTTAAAACGGCAATCATGGGTAAGACTGCCGACCTGACTGCTGTCCAGAAGGCCATCATTGACACCCTCAAGCAAGAGGGTAAGACACAGAAAGAAATTTCTGAACGAATAGGCTGTTCCCAGAGTGCTGTATCAAGGCACCTCAGTGGGAAGTCTGTGGGAAGGAAAAAGTGTGGCAGAAAACGCTGCACAACGAGAAGAGGTGACCGGACCCTGAGGAAGATTGTGGAGAAGGACCGATTCCAGACCTTGGGGGACCTGCAGAAGCAGTGGACTGAGTCTGGAGTAGAAACATCCAGAGCCACCGTGTACAGGCGTGTGCAGGAAATGGGCTACAGGTGCCGCATTCCCCAGGTCAAGACACTTTTGAACCAGAAACAGCGGCAGAAGCGCCTGACCTGGGCTACAGAGAAGCAGCACTGGACTGTTGCATGTCATTCGAAAATCAAGGTGCCAGAGTCTGGAGGAAGACTGGGGAGAGGGAAATGCCAAAATGCCTGAAGTCCAGTGTCAAGTACCCACAGTCAGTGATGGTCTGGGGTGCCATGTCAGCTGCTGGTGTTGGTCCACTGTGTTTTATCAAGGGCAGGGTCAATGCAGCTAGCTATCAGGAGATTTTGGAGCACTTCATGCTTCCATCTGCTGAAAAGCTTTATGGAGATGAAGATTTCATTTTTCAGCACGACCTGGCACCTGCTCACAGTGCCAAAACCACTGGTAAATGGTTTACTGACCATGGTATTACTGTGCTCAATTGGCCTGCCAACTCTCCTGACCTGAACCCCATAGAGAATCTGTGGAATATTGGGAAGAGAAAGTTGAGAGACGCAAGACCCAACACTCTGGATGAGCTTAAGGCCGCTATCGAAGCATCCTGGGCCTCCATAACACCTCAGCAGGGCCACAGGCTGATTGCCTCCATGCCACGCCGCATTGAAGCAGTCATTTCTGCAAAAGGATTCCCGACCAAGTATTGAATGCATAACTGAACATAATTATTTGAAGGTTGACTTTTTTTGTATTAAAAACACTTTTCTTTTATTGGTCGGATGAAATATGCTAATTTTTTAAAATCATCAATATTAAAACAATAAAAGGCTTGAACTACTTCAGTTGGTGTGTAATGAATCTAAAATATATGAAAGTCTAATGTTTATCAGAACATTACAGAAAATAATGAACTTTATCACAATATACAAATTTTTTTAGAAGGACCTGTATACTGTAAATTCAGACACTCCTCATGTGAGAGAGAGAGAGGAGCTTGAATACTGTGCTGTGCTTTTTCACATTACATTCCATTTCTATGGGATGGATGAGATCACTGGCTTACATCCCCTTAACCCTTGACCCCAATAAAGACTCAGCAGCCCAACTTGGTGTAAAGGCAGTAGCGGCAATTTATTAACAATACAACTGTTGCCAAATATTGTACATGTCCATAAAGCTCATAACATTGATTAACAGTTAATCCAACATGTCATCTATGACGCTAAGGGATCCTAGAAGGCAATCCGAATAACATTATATTCGCACTCGCGAACCTCCCCATATGTTCCAGAATTTGAATCCAACTTTTAATCCAACTTTACCCTCGGCTGAACTCTCCGACCCAAGGGCACCAACTCCTTGCAATAATACCCCTGCCTGTGCTATTTGCCCAAACAGGATCCCCCAGTTTTCCATTCACCACAAACCTCCTGGATGCATGCCCAAAAGAGAGAGAGCCATGCACCTATTCCACATTTTGCTTCCCAGGATCCCACTTCTTACCTGCCACCTTACGAACATAGGTGTCACCTCACCTATGCTCTTCCCTCCACACCTTAAAAGCCATTTCCAAACCCTCCTGCTAACCCAACGTCCACAGATCCATCAACACATCATTCAGATGAACTCCGTCCCGCCGCAAAAACATTGTAGATCCCACCTTCAAATCTTTACGGCATACCTAAACAACGACCTACCTCCTTGTTTCATTTTTCCCAAGCTTTATTCAGTCGGTCAACCAATTGTCTCCCATTTCTGCGAACATCCACTCTTTGGGCCCCCCAAAACACGTAAGAATAGCCAAAAATTCACGTTAAACACGTGGCAACCCCTGCAAAAATAGAAAATTACACGGGATCAAAACATGTTATAGAAACAAATACCTTAATTCTATGCACCATACCCAATCAACTAAACTCAGCCATCACCAGCTGCGCAACTCGCAAGCAAATGAGGACGAATATATGCCCGAAAAAAAGCCGACTCCCATCCACCTATCCGCTGAATCACATCCTCCCCCAAACCCCATCTAGATGCTTCCGTGGCAGCCCCAATCCTAAACGAGTGAGATGCAAACTCATTCACCCTTAAACCACCACTGCTGCCAAACACTTCCAAAAAACTGGAATGAACTGAAACGTTAAAGCGCCGACCCATCCCGATGCACCAACAAAGGCCCAGCAATATCTGGCCTCATAACTAAGAAAACCTCAACACATCTGACTGGGCAAACCTCCGCCCCGCCAATGGTCTCAAAACAAAACGTGTCCCTCTCCTCTCCGGATCCATTTTAGATCTCCGTAGGACGCATTGCAATCCTCTGCACAGCACAAGACATTCCCCGTTGAAGACCACCTACACCCACTCTACTCTGAGCCACAAATTCAGACACCCTGAATGCAACGAAAAAAGAGAACACAAAAGCCGCCCTAAACAAGCTAATCTCATAGTCAGACACACAAATCGCTCCCACTTGTCTCCACAAAAGTTGTAAAATGTCATATGACACTGGTCGTCGTCTATCCCTAGTAAGATCAGTCCGCCGATAACCCTTTAAAGGGATTCTGTCACCTCCCCTCAGCCAAAAAACGATTTAAAATCAGCCATGCAGCACAGCTTACCTGGATTAGGCTGTGCTCTTTTATCTTGAAATCCGTCCAGCAGTTACTGCAAAAAACGACTTTGATCAATAAGGAAATGCGTCCTGAAGGTGCCCAGAGGGGCGTTTTTTTCTTCTTAGTGAGCCCAGTACCGCCCCTCTTTCAGTGCCCAGCCCGCCTTCCTTGTACTTTCTAACCGCCGCCCCCAGCCTGCCACAGCCTCCCCTCCCTCTCCTCCCCCTCCCTCACGCCGAACGAAGTCTCGCACAGGCGCAGTACCCACTGAGGGCTGCGCCTGTGCGATCAGCAGGAGACTGAGGGCAGGAGCTTCATCCTCGTCACTGGGCATGCGCGGAGCCCAGTGACGTCCGATGCTCGCTCTTCCCTCAGTCAGCAGGGAAGAGCGAGCATCGGACGTCACTGGGCTCGGCGCATGCCCAGTGACGAAGATGAAGCTGCTGCCCTCAGTCTCCTGCTGATCGCACAGGCGCAGCCCTCAGTGGGTACTGCGCCTGTGCGAGACTTCGTTCGGCGTGAGGGAGGGGGAGGAGAGGGAGGGGAGGCTGTGGCAGGCTGGGGGCGGCGGTTAGAAAGTACAAGGAAGGCGGGCTGGGCACTGAAAGAGGGGCGGTACTGGGCTCACTAAGAAGAAAAAAACGCCCCTCTGGGCACCTTCAGGACGCATTTCCTTATTGATCAAAGTCGTTTTTTGAAGTAACTGCTGGACGGATTTCAAGATAAAAGAGCACAGCCTAATCCAGGTAAGCTGTGCTGCATGGCTGCTTTTAAATCGTTTTTTGGCTGAGGGGAGGTGACAGAATCCCTTTAATGCCTGCCGCACTAAAAAAACATTTGGACACATCCGTCAGCCCCAGCAAGCGCAACCAAAAGGCAATTGCCGCAACTCGTTTTGATACCACCGAATAAGACAAGCCCACACTATAAGTCAGCCCCACAAAATATATCAATAATGCCCGTAAATCATCCGCTGAACTACCACCCCAAATTGCTCCCTTAATTCCCATTAAGACCACACCGCTGAATAGGCTGACCACGTACCCGTACTCACTGACTGCCGAATCAGGGCTGTGGAAACCCCAAGGTCACGTTTCAGAGCCACCGAGGTGAAGGACAACCCTTCTCTTCTGCCCCTGCACCAGCCAGCGAAATAAACGATCCCACTGTAAACGAGAAAGAGCGCGAGCCACAGAATTTCCCACCCCAGGAACATGAACAGCTACAAAGTACACATTTAAGAACAAACTGCGCAACACCATATGTCACAACAAGCAAATCACCAGACACAAACTAGCAGAATGCCCATTAATCGCTTGTACCACACCCAAGTTATCACAACAATTCACCCCATAATTCAATCGTCAATACGATAGGAAACAGTTCCAATAAGACCAGGTTAGTAAGGAAACCCGCCACTCATCAGGCCATGACCCCGCGCTCTATTGGCCCTGACAGAACACTCTGTACCCACAAGACCCTGACGCATCTGTGAACAGCTCAAAATCAACATTAGAAACATGGGCCTCCATCCACACTGATCTACCATTGAAACAAGACAAAAACTGCTCCCACACCCCCAAATCGGCCCGAACCTCTGCTGATAACCGTACAAAACGGAAAGGAGAAGCCACCCCCGCCGTAGCCATTGCCAAAAGCCGTCAGAAAACCCTCCCCACAGGCAAGATCCGACAAGCAAAGTTAAGCTTTCCCAACGCCGATTGGACCTTATGCAATCGGCCCTTCGTAATCTTCCGCAAGCTCGACACTTCCACCAACAGATCTTCCACTTTCTCCTCTGGCAAACTGCATTCCATGTTTAAGGAATCGCTAACAATACCCAGGAATTTTACTGAAGTAGCCGGCCCTTTAGTTTTTTCCAGTGCTAACGGAACACCAAATGCCGCCGCAACGCGCTCCATCGTGTGCAACAAAATTTAACAAATCCGGGTGCCCGCTGGCCCCAAAACCAAAAAAATATCCAAGTAATGAAGCACACAATCCCAACCCGATTCCTGCTCCACCACCCATTCAAGGAAGGAGCTAAAAGTTTCAAACAAGGCACAAGAAATTGCGCAACCCATAGGTAAACAACAATCAACATAGAACGGCCCCTCCCATTTAAAATCCAACAGGTGAAAACTATCTGGATGTATGGGTAATAAACTAAACGCCGCCTCGACATCCGTTTTTGCCAACAGCGCAACCTGCCCCAAACGATGAACCTATGCAACCACTGCATCAAAGGAAGTGTAAGACAGAACAAAGCTCTTGATCAATACCATTGTTCACAGAACTTCCCTGTGGATATGACATATGATGAATGAGCCGAAACTTGTTCGGCTCCCTCTTCGGCACCAGCCCCAGTAGCGAAACTCACAACCCTGGCAATGGCATTTCCCGATATGGCCCCGCAACTTGCCCAGCCCGCACCTCTTTCTGAATCTTTTCCTTGACCACCTCTGGCATAGCACCGAAACCAAATTCCAAAAACTGCCTCCTGATCCTACCGAAGTACATGGGATGTGAAAACCCTCCACAACACCCATCTGTAACAATTCCGCTTATTTGGATATTTATGTAGAAAAGGCAGCATCACGTCCACTCTCACTGGTGTCGGACCTCTTCTGCGCAATTTCCTGTCCCTTTCCCGTACCCCGCTTGAAACACCGGACAAGTCTATGGTACCCATTTGTGTCTAAAATGGCAGTCTGAAAAGAATTTGCAGTACTGTTTATTAAACTGCCAGCAGCAACCTTTTCTACTGCCAGTCTGCCGTCAAAGCACCCCCTGACGCCCCTCAAAAGGGCTTACCCCTCCCTTTTGGAGCTGTCATCAGCTACATCCACAAGCTAATATATTTATGGTCCCACCGAATACTCGGCCAGATAGCCTTACGCTGACGGAACTGCTCGTCGTATTTCAACCATGCTATCCCCCCATAAACTATACGCCTCACCAATGGAATCCTTATATCCAAAAAGCGTAGAGGAATGTTCTGGTGCTGTTTCCACTACAACACTCGCTAAGATTGCAAATGCCTGCAACCAATTTATAAACGTGCGCGTTATCAAACGATACCGACGCAGATCCTCATCCTCCTTCTTAGTGTCATCTGGCTGTACCCAATCCAAATTAAATTTCTCTAACGGTAGTAACAAAAAAAATCTCTACATATTCATCCCACTGAACCTTTTCCATAACCTCCGGTAATTTTTTGCAGGGTGATCTGTACTTTTCAATTAAACCATTTTTGGGCATGTATGACTTTTTGATCACTTTTTATTTATTTGTGGGAGGTGAAGTGACCAAAAATTGGACATTTAGACTTTTTTATTCCCATTTCAAGGTTTGCCGTATGGGAAAAATATTTTTATAGATTAATAGTATGGATGTTTTTGCATGCCCATGATATGTGTTTTTTTATTGCTTACATAGTTATATTCACATTTTGGGGAAAGGGGGTAATTTGAATTTGTAGATTGTTTTTTCCCCATAGGGAACTACACTGAACAAAAATATAAACGCAACACTTTTGGTTTTGCTCCCATTATGCATGAGCTAAACTCAAAGATCTGAAACATTTTCTACATACACAAAAGACCCATTACTCTCAAACATTATTCACAAATCTGTCTAAATCTGTGTTAGTGAGCACTTCTCCTTTGCCGAGATAATCCATCCAACCTCACAGGTGTGGCATATCAAGGTGCTGATTAGACAGCATGAATATTGCACAGGTGTGCCTTAGACTGCCCACAATAAAAAGCCCTAGGAGATGGCTTATGGTAGAGAAATAAACATTTATTGCATAGGCAACAGCTCTGGTAGACATTCCTGCAGTCAGCATGTCAATTGCACGCTCCCTCAAACATTGCGACATCTGTGTGAGCAAAAATGTGCAGTTTGCTCACACAGATGTCGCAATGTTTGAGGGAGCGTGCAATTGGCATGCTGACTGCAGGAATGTCTACCAGAGCTGTTGCCCATGCAATAAATGTTCATTTCTCTACCATAAGCCATCTCCTAAGGCGTTTCAGAGAATTTGGCAGTACATCCAACCGGCCTCACAGCTGCACACAGCACGTGTAACCACACCAGCCCAGGACCTCCACATCCAGCATGTTCACCTCCATGATCCTCTGAAACCAGCCACCCGGACAGCTGCAGCAACAATCGGTTTGCATAACCAAATAATTTCTGCACAAACTGTCAGAAACCGTCTCAGGGAAGCTCATCTGCATGCTCGTCGTCCTCATCGGGGTCTAGACCTGACTGCAGTTCGTTGTCTTACTCAAATTCGATGGCATCTGGCACGTTGGAGAGCTGTTCTGTTCATGGATGAGTCCCAGTTTTAACTGTTCAGGGTAGATATCAGACAGCGTGTATGGTGTCATGTGGGTGAGCGGTTTGCTGTCGTCAATGTTGTGGATCTAATGGCCCATGGTGGCGGTGGGGTTATGGTATGGGCAGGCTTATGTTATGGACAATGAACACAGGTGCATTTTATTGATGGCATTTATAAAGCACAGAGATACTGCGACGAGATCCTAAGGCCCATTGTTGCTCCATTCATCCATGACCTTCACCTCATGTTGCAGCATGATAATACACAGCCCCATATTGCAAGGATCTGTACACAATTCCTGGAAGCTAAAAACATCCCAGCTCTTGCATGGCCAGCATACTCACCGGACATGTCACCCATTGAGCATGTTTGGGATGCTCTGAATTGGCGTATACGACAGCATATTCCAGTTCCTGCCATTATTCTGCAACTTCGCACAGCTATTGAAGAGGAACAGACCAACATTCCACAGGCCACAATCAACAACCTGATCAACTCTATGCGACGGAGATGTGTTGCACTGCGTGAGGCAAATGGTGGTCACACCAGATACTAACTGGTAAGACAAAAACTGTGAGCATTTCAGAGTGGACTTTTATTGTGTGAAGTCTAAGGCACACCTGTGCAATATTCATGCTGTCTAATAAGCACCTTGATATACCACACCTATGAGGTGGGATGGATTATCTCGGCAAAGGAGAAGTGCTCACTAACACAGATTTGTGAACAATATTTGAGAGTAATGGGTCATTTGTGTATGTAGAAAATGTTTTAGATATTTGAATTCAGCTCATGCAAAATTGGAGCAAAACCGAAAGTGTTGCCTTTATAGTTTTAGTCTTGTTATAAGCAATCATCAGATTGCATGTCTTATAGACTACAATTAATTAGCATTGGAGTAAATTAGACTTTTACTATCTTCCTATGGAGGCCCTAATATGCAGCAGCCTCCTGTCACACAGGAAGACAGGGGCTGCCATATGCATGCTCCAGCTCCCCTGATCCCCATCGGGGTGAGCCAGAGCACACCCAGAAGGACGAGCTTTGAGGTTTTAGGGCATCCACATGCCATGGTCACATTTGACCATGGCATCTGAAGGATTAAAAGTTTGCAACCGGCGTTACAGCTGGAAATGCCTGCTGTATGCGCCAATGGGCAACATTTTTAAAAACCCCACCGTAAATTTATGTTGGCGGTCAGAAAAAAGATAAATGCAAGTATATAATTTAGGACATGCTAAAATAATAATAAAATAACAGAATATTAATGTATTAGGGCTCTTTCACACGAGCTGATCCCGAGCGTGGAATCCGCTGCGTGAAAGAGAGCCAAGGCCCGTTCCGGACAGCAGAGACAAGAAGCATTAACATGATTGATAATGCTCTTTGCCTACCTGTGACTTTTTTACTACAAAATCACAGTGACAATGTCATCTCACTTTGATTTTGTATCACAGAGAGGCAAAGAGCATTATCAATCATGTTAATGCTCCTTGTCTCTGTGTCCGTAACGGGGCTTGGCTCTCTTTCACACAGCGGAGTCCACGCACTGGATCCGCTCGTTTGAAAGAGCCCTAATTTGGTGGCTTGAAACTACTAGTAGTAGTAATAAATCATTGCTTACCTATTTTAAAGAGGACCTGTCACCGTTCCTAACATGTTTCTTTTAGTAACTAATTCTGAACCATCTGTTGCCAGTTGGGGGGGGGGTGTCCCTGCAAAGTCAGACACTGGCTGCACTAATTGCATATGTCAGATTGTACAGGGTCACACCGCCAACTGGTAACACCCAGTTGTAAATTTAGTGCAGACTGCTGGAAATTCATCCATAAACTTCTAGAAGAGATAATAAAGGAATAGGCAAATCATAAAGTCATAAGAATACATGCTGCAGGATTATTTGTACATGGAGAATACGAGTACTGTAGTTAATAAATCAGACTTGTCAATAGAAGTAAAAGCAACTCTTTAACAAAAAAAATATATCTTGTATATATTAATTTGCTAAATTCCTAAGCAAGTCATGATAAGCAGAATGTGTACCAGGCTCTTCAACTATCTTGCATTACAAAGATAGCTGATTGCCAATTGTATTTACCATGAATAATGAACATTAATAAATGACTGCAAGATTGCTCTATTTAAATGTTCTAAGTATAATCAAGGATAGATATGTGGGTGAATAGTGCGCCTGTAAGACAAAACAGTAATTACATGTCCAAGGAATGTAGATGCGAAAAACTGCTGCTGAAAGCTACACTGGATATATGTGCTTCCACCAAATGTGTCAGACATGACTGCTTTAATACAGAAGATGTGGAAAATAAAAATTACACTCCATGAGGAAACATCCAGTATTTCTGTAATTTACGAGTATATACTTTTATTCATCTTTCCTTTCTTCACACCATGCCTCGTCTCTGGAGGGGAATTCGTATAGTATAATTATAAGTACTCGCTCCGTTCACTTGAAGAAGTGCAGAATAATGAACAGGAGGCGGCACTCTCATGGAGCGCCGCCTACTCTTCGAACTGCTGATCAGCGGGGGTGCCGGGTTTCGGACTCTTGCCAATCTGATATTGATGACCTATCCTGACAATAGGTAACCAATAGTGATTTACGAACATCGGCCGGTATGGTTCGTGAACGCGAACGCACGTTCGCTATCAAATGTTCGGGAACCACGCGTTCGCAGCGGGCCCAATTGACTTTAATGGCAGGTGAACCTGGTACATTAGGCAGTCACTGAATACAAATTTTACTGTAGGCCAGTACAGTCTCCAAAAATTAGGCATTCACCTAAGAGAAAAGGCCTTTTATGCTGCTGTATATACATAAGAAAAGTGTAACGGTCACGTACACACACACACAGGGGGGAGGATAGTGACCACTGCGCTCCACCGTCACCCCTGGCCCTGCCTACTTGCCTCACGAGTCCTTATGACAGGGGACAACTGGACAGCAGTCCCTAACTTAGGATACGTGCGGGAAGGACAGACAAGACAAATAACGGATAGTGAACAGACCGGGTCAAAACCAAGAGGACAACGCAGTACAGGGGGATAAGCAAATAAAGGTCAGGAGAAGCCGGGGTCATAAATACCAGGAAAGTCGAGAAGTACCAAAGGAGTCAGCAAAGAATAGTCAGGTGGAACCCAAGGTCAATATACCAGGAAGGATGCGCAGTACAGGAGGAGCAGGAAAAGGATCATCAGGGAACAGGATCAGGTAAGTACACAGTTATCCAACAACTGCCAGGAACCTAAATTAACAGTCAACCTGTGGCCAGCAGGCTGCCTGTATTTATAGTGGGGAGTGAGGGTCATGTGACGTGGCCAGCGTCACATGACCAACAAACTGACCAGTCGAGGACCGAGTGATCAACTCGGCACTCAAGCAGACCTAGGAGCAGGGAGCCTCCCAGCTAGCAAAGCCGCACTAGGAACGAGGTCAAACACAGATCCTCGCTCCCGAAGCTAAGCAGCAGGTCTGCGGCTGATGGGAGACTGAGTGCGCCTTCGGCACCCCATTACAACAAGGACCATTCTTTGTTCTGGGTAGTGGAGGATATGTGTGGGCTGGCATGAGTAAATTCAATTATATGTGGTCATCACAGGTGTTAAATTCCTCCGAGATCCATGCCTCATTCATTTTTAGAAATGTGAGATAGTGCACACTGTCGTGAGCTAGACGAGTGCACTCATCTGTCACTATCGCCCCTGCTGTGCTGAACGTCCTTTCAGGCCAGACACTCGCCGAGGGGCAAACCAAGAGTTTCATGACAAATTGTGCCAGCTCTGGCCACAGGTCAAGCCTGAACAGCCAATAGTCCAGGGATTCCTCGCTTCTCAGAACGTCTATATTGGTCGTTAACCCAATGTAGTTGTACACCTGTCGGTCTAGGCGTTCCCTGAGGCTGGTTCTGGAGGGAGGATGTCGATGGGTTGGCTGCAAAAATGATCTCATATTCTAAGTGACCAACACATCTTCAAACCACCCTCTTCTTGCAGGCATTGTAGGATTGGTACCCGCACCTGTTTCGCTGTGGATGGAAATTCCTCTGCCAGCGCCCGCAACAGCAGAATGCAGCATCTCTCGCAGCAAGACGTTTCTGCTAGAGCAGTGTCATGGAACCATGAACCAGACGTACAACAAGAGATAAGTGGAAATAAGAAGGCTTTATTGAAAATCAAGCTGTAGCAAAAGTCCAAACGGATGGCTAAACCGAAGCAGGGTCTTGCGTAGACAAAGGTCAGGAACCAGGAGGGTAGTCAGACGAAGCCTGGATCAGGAACCAGCAGGGTAGTCAGACGAAGCCAGGATCAGGAACCAACGGGGTAGTCAGACGAGGCCAGGATCAGGAACCAGAAGCAGCAGCAGTCTTAGAAGCATGTGAACACAGGAGGACCAAGCAAGGAACTGAAGCCACAGACCTTCTATATATATGAGCTAGGCATCCAGCTCCTCCCAGTGGGAAGGAGAAGCCGCAGGGTGGGAGGCTACAAGAAACCCAGAAACCAAGATGGCCGCCAGCACATGTCAAACGAAGGAGAACAGTATGAAGGTAAGACCATGACAAGCAGCCTATCAAGCATGTACAAGGTGGAGTTCCAGTGCGTCGGGCTGTCACAATTCAGATGTCTTACGGGCAAGTGGTGTCGCCGCTGAACGTCAGCAAGGAGAGCCATGGCCGTGTAAGATCTTCTTAAATGGCCAGAGATTTTCCTAACCTGTCGAAAGACATCCTGGACCCTGGGGTATTTGGCAACGAATCGCTGCACGACTAAGTTCAGAAAGTGTGCCATGCAGGGCACGTGTGTCATTTTGCCCTGTTTCAGTGCACTCAGCAGATTGGCACCGTTGTCTCACACCACTTTACCAACTGTCAAATTGAACAGGGTTAGCCACTGACCAGTGTAGGACCAGTGTGGCTCTTGGCTTCCAGGCACAACAGCCACAGCACAGCATGGCAACATCTCACCTGGGTCATTGAATAGGTTCTGGGGAGCTTGGGGGGCACAGCGAAAGAGGCTGTAGCAGTGGAAAAGGAGAATTCAGCCGAGGAGGAGACTGAGGATGGAGTAGGAGGAGAAGAAGCAGGTATATAAAAACCCCTTAATCACTATTTTGTGGAAGCAGGTATATCGCAGCCCTCAATCAGAATTTTGTGGAAGTAGGTTTATCAAACCCCTTAATCAATATTTTGTGGAAGCAGGTATTACGCAGGCATAAATCAATATTTGGTGGAAACTGGTATATCAAACCCCTTAATCGGCATTTTGTGGAAGCAGGTATATCGTAGGCCTCAATCAATATTTGGTGGAAACAGGTATATCAAACTCCTTAATCAGTATTTTGTGGAAGCAGGTATATTGTAGCCCTCAATCAGTATTTTTTGCAAGCAGGTATATCTAACCCTTAATCATTATATTGTGGAAACAGGTATATCTCAGCACTCAATCAGTATTTTGTGGAAGCAGGGATATCACAGCCTTCAATCAGTATTTTGTGGAAGTAGGTATATCACAGCCTTCAATCAGTATTTGTGGAAGCAGGTATATCAAACCCCCTTAATCAGTATTTTGTCGAAGCATGTATATCTCAGGCCTCAATCAATATTTGGTGGAAACAGGTATATCAAACCCTTAATCAGTATTTTGTGGAAGCAGGCATATCGCAGGCCTTAATCAATATTTGGTGGAAACAGGTATATCAAATCCCTTAATCAGTGTTTTGTGGAAGCATGCATATCACAGCCCTCAATCAATATTCAGTGTGAGCAGGTATAGCAAACCCCTTAATCAGTATTTTGTGGAAGCAGGTATATAGCAGCCCTCAATCATTATATTGTGGAAGCAGGCATATCTAACCCTTTAATCAGTATTTTGTGGAAGCAGGTATGTCGTAGCATTCAATCAGTGTTATGCGGAAGCAAGTATATCAAACCCCTTAATCAATATTTGGTGAAAGCAGGCATATCGAACCCCTTAATCAATATTTTGTGGAAGCAGGTATATTGCAGCCTTCAATCAGTATTTTGTGGAAACAGGTATATCAAACCCCTTAATCGGTATTTTGTGGAAGCAGGTATATCACAGACCTCAATCAATATTTGGTGAAAACAGGTATATTGAACCCCTTAATCTGTATTTTGTGGAAGCAGCTATATCGCAGATCTCAATCAGTATTTTGTGGAAACAGGTATATCAAACCCCTCAATAGGTATTTTGTGGAAGTAGGTATATAAAACCCCTTAATCAGTATTTGGTGGAAGCAGGTATATCGCAGCCCTCAAACTGTATTTTGTTGAAGCAGGTATATCAAACCCCTTAATCGGTATGTTGTCGAAGCAGGTATATCGTAGCCCTCAATCAGTATTTTGTGGAAGCAGGAATATCAAACCCCTTAAACAGTATTTTGTGGAGACAGGTATATGGCAGGCCTCAATCAATATTTGGTGATAACAGGTATATTGAATCCCTTAATCAATATTTGGTGGAAGCAGGTATATCGCAGCCCTCAATTTATATTTGGTGGAAACAGGTATATCGTACCCCTTAAACAGTATTTTGTGATAGCAGGTATATTGTAGCCTTTAAACAATATTTGATGGAAGCATGTATATCAAACACCTTAATCATTATTTTGTGGAAACATGTATTTTGAACCCCTTAAAAGGTATTTTGTGGAAGCAGGTATATCCCACCCCTCAATAAAAAAAAAAATTGCCTCAACATTTATATTACACCAGCCTGTTTATTTTGCGCAACAGGTATATCACAGCCCTCAATTAGGATTTTGTGGAAGCAGGTACAATACAGACCAAACGTTTGGACACACCTTCTCATTCAGAGAGTTTTCTTTATTTTCATGACTATGAAAATTGTAGATTCACACTGAAGGCATCAAAACTATGAATTAACACATTTGGAATTCTATACATAACAAAAAAGTGTGAAACAACTGAAAATAGGTCATATTCTAGGTTCTTCAAAGTTGCCACCTTTTGCTTTGATTACTGCTTTGCACACTCTTGGCATTCTCTTGATGAGCTTCAAGAGGTAGTCACCTGAAATGGTTTTCACTTCACAGGTGTGCCCTGTCAGGTTTAATAAGTGGGATTTCTTGCCTTATAAATGGGGTTGGGACCATCAGTTGCGTTGTGGAGAAGTCAGGTGGATACACAGCTGATAGTCCTACTGAATACAGTCATGGCCAAATGTTTTTAGAATTACATAAATATTGGAAATTGGAAAAGTTGCTGCTTAACCCCTTCCCGACCGCAATCTGTATATATACGTGATAGCTGCACATACCCCGTGCAGCTACCACGTATATAAACGTTCTGGCAGCTCTTTAATCCAAGCGCTGCAAAGTACTTGGATTAAAGCTTCTGCCCCTGCCCTGTATGCTGTCACGGACAGCATACAGTGCAGTAATGCCGGCAAGGGACCAATCAGAGTGGCCCCTTGCCGGCAATCGATCCGATTGGTTAGTCTGTGCAGACTAACCAATCGGATCGCGGCAGTGTTAAAATGCCGGTTTCATGCTCTGATCTGCGCTCTGCAGATCAGAGCATGAAATCAGGTAATGTGTCCTCGTAATACACCCCCCCGATCTGTGCCCCCGATCTGTGGCTGTGCCCCCCTTGTGCCGCCTGCAGCTCCTAGCTGCCGTGATGCGGTCCGCCCCCTCCCCGCCCCATGCAGTCATTTTGTAGCCGCCCCAGCCTCCCTCAATATTGGCCGTACCCCCCCAATCAACCCCTCCTTTCCAGCGCTGCCCCCCGATCCCCCTGCTGTGTGCGATGGCGGCGGATCCATTACTGAGCCGCCGCCATCAGCAGAGAGTGTCAGCTCTATGCTGACACTCTCCTGTAATCCCATAGATGCCGCAGTTGCGGCATCCATGGGGTTAACAGAGGGAGGGAGCTCCCTCTCTCAACCATCGGGGCTGCAGCGCTGTAATTGCAGCACAGCACTCGATGGTTGCCATGGAAAGGTGTCCAGTGCTGCCACCTACAGGCAATCTGGAAGTATTATACTTTTGAATGCAAGAGCATTGCAAAGTATAGTACAACTATCAGCCCCAATGGATCTTCAAGATCCAAGAGGGAACTGATAAAAAAAGTGAAAATAATAAAAGCAAAAACAAATAAATAAATAAAAATGTAAATTTCCTATCAAAAAATGAAAAACTAAAATACACATATTAGGTGTCAGCGCGTCCGTAAAGACAGTCTCTATAAATATATCACATGATAGACCCCGTCCGATAAACAACATAAAAATAAAATAAAAAAAACTGTGCAAAAAAGCTATTTTTGTCACCTTACATCACAAAAAGTGCAACAGCAAGTGATCAAAAAGGCTTATGACCCCCAAAATAGTACCAATCAAACCGTCACCTTGTCCCGCAAAAAATGATACCCTATTTAAGACAATCGCCCAAAAAATTAAAAAGCTATGGCTATCAGACTATAGAGACACTAAAACATCATTTTTTTGGTTTCAGAAATGCTATTATTGTGTAAAACTTAAATAAATAAGAAAAAGTATACATATTAGATATTGCGACGTCCTTAACGATCTTCTCTATAAAACTATCACATGACCTAACTCCTCAGATGAACGCTGTAAAAATAAATAAATGAAAACTGCTCCAAAACAGCCAATTGTTGGGTCACCTTGTCCCATAAAGTGTAATAATGAATGATTAAAAAATCCTATGTACCCAAAAATGTTACCAATAAAAACCTCAACTCTTTCTGCAAAAAACGAGCCCCTGCACAAGACGATCGGCAGAAAAATAAAAAACATATGGCGTTCAGAAAACCAATCCAGCACAATCTGCCTTCCAAAAACCTTATGGCATTCCGTTCCTTCTGCGCCCTGCTGTGTGCCCGTACAGCAGTTTACGTCAACATGTGGGGTGTTTATGTAAACCGCGGAATCAGGGTAATAAATATTGAGTTTTGTTTGGCTGTTAACTCTCAATGTGTTAAAGAAAAAAAAATTATAAAATGGAAAATCTGCCAAAAAAGTGCAATTTAGAAATTTCATCTCCATTTTCCTTTAATTCTTGTGAAACGTCTAAAGGGTTAACAAAGTTTGTAAAATCAGTTTTGAGTAACTTGAGGCGTGTAGTTTCTACAATGGGGTCATTTGTGGGGGTTTCCACTATGTAAAGTGACTTCAGATCTGAACTGGTCCTTAAAAAGTGCGTTTTGGAAATTTTCTTAAAAATTTTAAGAATTGCTTCTAAACTTCTAAGCCTTCTAACATCCTAAAAAAAATAAAATGACATTTCCAAAATGATGCCAACATAAAGTAGACATATGGGGAATGTTAAGTAATAAATATTTTATTAGGTATCACTTTCTGTTTTAGAAGCAGAGAAATTGAAATTTGGAAAATTGTGAATTTTTCCATATTTTGGGTAAATTGGAGATTTTTTCATAAATAAAGGTGAAATATATTGACTCAAATATATGACTTTTTATGAAGTACAATGTGTCACGAGAAAACTGTCTCAGAATGGCATGGATAAGTAAAAGTGTTCCAAAGCTATTACCACATAAAGTGACGCATGTCAGATTTGTAAATTTTGACCTGGACACTGGGGCATCAATGACCCTTGGTCATGAAAGGGTTAAGTTTTTATAATAGCAATTTGCATATACTCCAGAATGTTATGAAGAGTGATTAGATGAATTGCATATTCCTTCGTTGCCATGAAAATTAACTTAATCCCCCAAAAAACTTTCCACTGCATTTTATTGCTGTCATTTAAGGACCTGCTGAGATCATTTCAGTAATCGTCTTGTTAACTCAGGTGAGAATGTTGACGAGCACAAGGCTGGAGATCATTATGTCAGGCTGATTGGGTTAAAATGGCAGACTTGACCTGTTAAAAGGAGGGTGATGCTTGAAATCATTGTTCTTTCATTGTTAACCATGGTGACCTGCAAAGAAACGCACGCAGCCATCATTGCGTTGCATAAAAATGGCTTCACAGGCAAGGATACAGGCAATTGATACTAAGATTGCACCTCAATCAACAATTTATAGGATCATCAAGAACTTCAAAGAAAGAGGTTCAATTCTTGTTAAGAAGGCTTCAGGGCATCCAAGAAAGTCCAGCAAGCGCCAGGATCGTCTCCTAAAGAGGATTCAGCTGCGGGATCAGAGTGCCACCAGTGCAGAGCTTGCTCAGGAATGGCAGCAGGCAGGTGTGAGCGCATCTGCACGCACAGTGAGGTGAAGACTTTTGGAAGATGGCCTGGTGTCACGAAGGGCATCAAAGAAGCCACTTTTCTCCAAAAAAACATCAGGGACAGATTGATCTTCTGCAGAAAATATGGTGAATGGACTGCTGAGGACTGGGGCAAAGTCATATTCTCCGATGAAGCCTCTTTCCGATTGTTTGGGGCATCAGAAAAAAGGCTTATCCGGAGAAGAAAAGGTGAGCGCTACCATCAGTCCTGTGTCATGCCAACAGTAAAGCATCCTGAGACCATTCATGCGTGGCGTTGCTTCTCATCCAAGGGAGTGGGCTCACTCACAATTTTGCCCAAAAACACAGCCATGAATAAAGAATGGTACCAAAACACCCTCCAACAGCAACTTCTTCCAACAATCCAACAACAGTTTAGTGAAGAACAATGCATTTTCCGTGCCAAAAGGAAAAAGTGATAATTAAGTGGCTCGGGGACCAAAACGTTGAAATTTTGGGTCCATTGCCTGGAAACTCCCCAGATCTTAATCCCATTGAGAACTTGTGGTCAATTCTAAAGAGGCAGATGGACAAACAAAAACCCACTAATTCTGACAAACTCCAAGAAGTGATTATGAAAGAATGGGTTGCTATCAGTCAGGAATTGGCCCAGAAGTTGATTGAAAGCATGCCCAGTTGAATTGCAGAGGTCCTGAAAAAGAAGGGCCAATATTGCAAATACTGACTCTTTGCATAAATGTCATGTAATGGTCGATAAAAGCCTTTGAAACGTATGAAGTGCGTGTAATTATATTTTGCTACATCACAGAAACAACTGAAACAAAGATCTAAAAGCAGTTTAGCAGCAAACTTTGTGAAAACTAATATTTGTGTCATTCTCAAAACTTTTGGCCATGACTGTAGACTGTTAGAATTTGTATTATGGCAAGAAAAAAGCAGCTAAGTAAAGAAAAACTAGTGGCCTTCATTACTTTCAGAAATGAAGGTCAGTCAGTCCGAAAAATTGGGAAAACTTTGAAAGTGTCCCCAAGTGCAGTCACAAAAACCATCAAGTGCTACAAAGAAACTGGCTCACATGCGGACCGCCCCAGGAAAGGAAGACCAAGAGTCACCTCTGCTGCGGAGGATAAGTTCATCCGAGTCACCAGCCTCAGAAATCGCAGGTTAACAGCAGCTCAGATTAGAGACCAGGTCAATGCCACACAGAGTTCTAGCAGCAGACACAGTCTCTAGAACAACTGTTAAGAGGAGACTGTGTGAATCAGGCCTTCATGGTAGAATATCTGGTAGGAAACCACTGCTAAGGACAGGCAACAAGCAGAAGAGACTTGTTTGGGCTAAATAACACAAGGAATGGACATTAGACCAGTGGAAATCTGTGCTTTGGTTTGCTGAGTCCAAATTTGAGATCTTTGGTTCCAACCACCGTGTCTTTGTGCGATGCAGAAAAGGTGAACGGATGGACTCTACATGCCTGGTTCCTACCGTGAAGCATGGAGGAGGTGTGATGGTGTGGGGGTGCTTTGCTGGTGACACTGTTGGGGATTTATTCTAAATTGAAGGCATACTGAACCAGCATGGCTACCACAGCATCTTGCAGCGGCATGCTATTCCATCCGGTTTGCGTTTAGTTGGACCATCATTTATTTTTAAACAGGACAGTGACCCCAAACACACCTCCAGGCTGTGTAAGGGCTATTTGACCATGAAGGAGAGTGATGGGGTGCTGCGCCAGATGACCTGGCCTCCACAGTCACCGGACCTGAACCCAATTGAGATGGTTTGGGATGAGCTGGACCGCAGAGTGAAGGCAAAAGGGCCAACAAGTGCTAAGCATCTCTGGGAACTCCTTCAAGACTGTTGGAAAACCATTTCAGATGACTACCTCCTGAAGCTCATCAAGAGAATGCCAAGAGTGTGCAAAGCAGTAATCAAAGCAAAAGGTGGCTACTTTGAAGAACCTAGAATATGACTTTTTTCTGTTGTTTCACACTTTTTTGTTATGTATAGAATTCCACATGTGTTAATTCATAGTTTTGATGCCTTCAGTGTGAATCTACAATTTTCATAGTCATGAAAATAAAGAAAACTCTTTGAATGAGAAGGTGTGTCCAAACTTTTGGTCTGTACTGTATATTAAAAAGAGATGTACATAGTAATAAATAAATAATAATGGTGTACTATATGAGTATTACATTGTAATTCATGCATCTTGTAGTCCCAAAACCATGTATCCAGATTGTATGTGCGTAGTTCCATCCACACGTAAGGTATCAAGTACTGAAGAGGCACGCCGCCGTGTATGATGCTTGACGGAAAAACGAAATAGTCAGGAAATCTATAAAAAAAAAAAGCAAGACAAAGGGAAAGGGGGTAGGTCACCAGCAGATAACCAGAAAAACACTAGATCTATTAAAAACAGAATAAACCAGTAAAAACATACTGCTAAAAAAACAGGAACTTACCTAGTGAATATCCGTATCGAGGCAAGCGGAGCAACAGGGAACCTACAAGAAAGGTGCAAAACTTTTATTATCGTTCAGCCCATGTGGTGTGACGGAATTTAAGGTGAAAATCCACCGGGGGATATTCTGACATAATCAATGCCCCTGAACTGTAGCAGGGAGCCATCACAACCATGTGCCTCCTTGAAGTGTCTTGGTATGGTGGTGAGAAGGTCATCATCTCTGACATCAATTGCGGCTGTAATCGCCAATACATGTTCCCTAATGCGCTTCTTGAATTGGAGTGTCGTCAGCCCAACATAGGTCTTATCACATGAGCATAAGGCCCAGTATCCCACAAAAATTTCAGTCCTATCCATATTACAACATGCGACACATTTGCCACATGGTTTGTTACCCCATTTGGGGCCCTTAGAACCAAAAAGTCTGGGTTGTTTGGCAATGCGATGGCTACATATCATTTTGATAAGGATCTAGCTATAATGAGTGTTGATGAGCTGTCAGGAATTTAGTGTTAAGAGCTATACATCCAGCCTTCTTGAACAGCAGCATGACAGTTTAGAATAAAATTGGAAGTAACAATTAACCCTTTAGGACAAAAACTGCTGAAAATTTTTCATAAAGACCAATTAGAAGTTTTTTTTAGCCCAAAATGAGTAAAATCTATAAAAAAATAAAATAAAATAAAATTCCCTAAGGTGTCCATACCTTTTAAGGCTTGGGCTATACAGCATCTTTGGCACAAAACATGTCACATAGCCAAAGACTGCAGTGTAGCACTGACTGCATCACAACAAAAGAAAGTGAATGGGGTTGCGATGTGGCCTGCAAGTTAAAGGGGTTATCTGGGAATGAATATTGATGACCTGTCCTCAGGATAGATCATCAATATCAGATCGGCGGGGGTCTGACACACCCCTGGTGATCACTGGGCACTGCAGGAGCATTATGGCCTCTTCCTAGGTCATGTGACATTACCGTACATCGTTCCCTCGGCCTAGTTGCAGCTCAGTCCTGTTCAAGTAAATAGGGCTGAGCTGCAATACCAAGCATAGTACCGCTATGTACAGTGCTAGTAAGTGCCAGGGAGGCTGCCACGCTCCCCATAGCTCCGGTGAGCACCACATCTTCCCAAAACAGCTGAATAGCTGGGATGCAAGGACTTGGACTCCTGCCGATATGATATTGATGTGGATCTTGTGATCCTGTCACAATGTCCTGTCATCAATATTATTTCCCAGATAACCCCTTTAACACAATTACGACACACCAGTTGAAAGAAATCCATGAATGTTTGAATTCTTCTGACTGTTATATTATAGTTATGGCAACATGCAGGTTGCAACATGACCCCATTAATCAGCATTAGTTGCAATGCAGGCAGCACTACACTGCGGTCTTTGCCCATGTGCCATGTGTTGTGACCAAAGGCACTGTCTTATCTTAAATATACTTAGCTTTCATACATACCATAATATATAAGTCATGCAAATATATGTGCATGCATATAATACATACAGTATGTATTTGCTGTGAATGTATTATATGCATATATTATACGTGTCTGTATGTACAATATTACATATGTATATTATATGGATATGTTACTGTATATTATGTGTATGCATTTTATGTATGCTTGTATGTCTGTGTCTCTGTGAATATATTTTTCCTATCATTTGTTAAATTTTCCCTGCAAAATATTTCAGTGATTTTTTTTTGTTTCATTTACATGAGAAATGGAACACCAAGAAAATCTATGCATTAAAAATGAATTAACCGTATGATTATTAATTGTGCACTTTCCGATCCCTTTGTGCTATATTCCATGTTTCTTGAATCTCATTTGAATCCTTTGGCTAAGTAATGTGTCAGGGGGGATACTATCAAGAATCTTTGAGTTCCTTTAAAAAGCAGGACAACCCTGCCAGATTAGAATACCAATGAGAGGGGTGAAGAAGCCTCTACTGTAGTTGGAGGACAGCTCGCAGTCTGAAAAATACCTGGGAAAAAAAACGGACCTCTGTGGACTAATTTTCAGAATCCCACTGTAAAGTGGGCTTGTGTCAATCATCAGAACAGACAGCTTTATTCACTGATACAAACTAGTTATACATTCAAGAGCTGCCAGAAGATATTCATTAAAAACGACACCGGACATGAAACGAGCTGAGTTGTTTTATTATAATACTTCAAAACCAGCATTTTGTTTTATATGTTCTTAGAAATGTATTAGCTCTTTGCTGTAATTTATAAAAGTGCCTCGGAAGAAACAAATGGGGAACTGTGTTGTTTTTCTCTTCCTAAACACATTAAAATCTTTTTACTGTTCTTTTAAATATATTCATTTCTTTGAATAACAAGCAAAAAAATAAAAAAGTTTCCAGAGGTAAAATGAAAATTCTTTTTAATCTTTTTTTTTTTTCCTCCAGAAAAAGATAGACTGAGATGACTTTGTAAAACGTCTACTGACTATATCATTAAAGGCTATATGAAAGCTATTGAAAAAATAAAGACTTCAAACGATGTCTGAAATTAGAAGTTGTACGTTTTAAACCTTAGAATACAGAAAGAGTCACAATCCACCAGTGTCGCTATATGACATAGATACATGTAATTATAGAATTGTATGAGGGGCTAAACTACTGACTTAAGTTTCTAACAGTTAAAAAAATATATATATATTTTTTTTTTACATGATGTGATGAACCTCCCAAGAGGTCCACTAACCAGGTCTGTCAGCCTTATGTAAGAGCAGCATACTACAGCTACAGATCCATACTACTAGCAGCCAAAAGGTACAAAAAAATTGCAATTTGGCTATTAGAAGTGGTGAAAGGATACATAAAATGCATAGTTTATGAGTCTAGTGTATTCATGAGTGGAGCTGTACCCCCCACCCCTCCCGCCTCCTCTTTCCCTCAGGGCAGTGATTGACAGGATGCTGTTTATGCACATATACACAGTAGCCTGGCAATCCCCATCCTGAGGGGTGAAGGAGGTGAGGGGAGCACTTTCCTCATGATAACAGTTGGACTCATAGCTTTTTCAAGGGAATTTATTAAAATGAATATCAGAAAATGCCATTGTTTAATTCACAGCTTTAAGTTAAACAGATTTTTTTTTTTTAATTTTTGCTTATTTTTGTTTCAATTTACCATGTTATCAATATTTTATAAAAATACCTAAAATCATTGTGCACTGGCCAATAATAAGTTGAGACTTCCTATTCTGTACAGGTAGTTTTTCAGTACCTAGTTCATTATCTTCCCAGGCAGGATTACAATGACTGATGTCACCTACATATAGATAACACAGGATCCACCATTCAAAATAGGTGATTTTACAGCTTATTTTTTCCTCCCTGACCTTTGCATGGGTCACAAAGCATGCTTAGAAAACCCCCCGATAGAAGTCAGTGGAGTCTTCCTCTAAAAACAGGACGTCTTCTTAACATATTTTAGGCCTAATGGCCACTGTAAAAATTGCATGGCTTCAGGATTATTTTTTAAATATAGTATAGGGACATTTAAAAAAAAAATCAAGAAAATATGTTTGACATAAAATCTTGATTTAAAAACTGTCATTTTCTGACGACACATTCTCTTTAAACCCTATGTTTATGTTTTCTGCTACAAAAAAGTCACTACATGTTCTTAAAAAATGTGTGAATTTTTCTGATGCTATGCCACTTTTTAAAAAGTCATAAACATGGCACAATCTCGACTGGAGTAACATTGTCATGAAAGTTTTTTTTCTAAGGTTGCACCAAATTTATAAAAGTGCAACGGCTGACAACTTTGGCACAAATTAAATCAATCCAGACTCTTCAAAACCAAAATCAAAATATCACCCTTGATAGATGTCCTTCTTAGATGACTTCAGAGTCATGTGTTGATGTGATGTCACCGTTGTAAAGCAGCCAGGCCGGGAGAGCCAGTGTGACGATGCAGGATCTGTCAGGTAAGTTATTCACAGTTCTTTTTGAAGGAGGATCTAGTGATCACCAGTCAGTGTGGTTTAACATAAGAACTGTGAAAGAGTCCCACCACACAAAAACAAAAGTTTTAGATTTTAGAAAAAGAGACTTTTCAAAAATGAAATTAGTCATGAATGAGTCCTTATCAGACTGGAACGGATTACATGGAGTCCAGGAGAAATGGGACTACTTAAAAGGTGCATTATTGAAGGCAACAGAAAATTGCATTAGACTTGTCAGTAAAAGCAAAAAAAGGAAGAGACCACTGTGGTACTCAGCAGAAGTGGCCCAAATCATTAAAAATAAAAAGCTAGCATTTTGTAATTATAAAAAAAACCAGAGCAATGAAGATAAGGAAATCTACAAGATTAGGCAGAAAGAGGCCAAGCAAGTTATAAGAACTTCTAAAGCGCAGGCAGAAGAAAAACTAGCTCTGTCTATGAAAATAGGGGATAAGACATTCTTCAGATATATAAATGAAAAAAGGAAATTAAAACAAGGAATAACTAAATTAAAAACAAAGGACGGAAGGTATGTAGAAGAGAATAAAGGGCTAGCCGACTGCCTTAATGAATACTTCTGTTCAGTTTTTACAAAAGAAAAAGAAGGAGAAGGACCTCCACTAGAAAGGATGACTAATAAATCGTTTGATGCATGTGTCTTTACAGAGGAAGATGTTCTAAGTTTGCTGTCTAAAGTGAAGACAAATAAGTCACAGGGGCCTGATGAGATACACCCAAAATTATTAAAAGAGCTTAGTGGTGAGCTGGCAAAACCGTTAACAGATTTATTTAACCAATCATTAGTAACAGGAGTCGTCCCGGAAGATTGGAAATTGGCAAATGTCGTGCCCATTCACAAGAAAGGTAGTAGGGAGGAATCGAGCAACTATAGACCAGTGAGTCTGACATCAATAGTAGGCAAATTAATGGAAACCCTATTAAAGGATAGGATTGTGGAACATCTAAAATCCCATGGATTGCAAGATGAAAAACAACATGGGTTTACTTCAGGGAGATCATGTCAAACAAATCTTATAGTTTTTTTTGACTGGGTGACTAAAATAATAGACGGTGGAGGTGCAGTAGACATTGCATATCTAGATTTTAGTAAGGCTTTTGACACTGTCCCACACAGAAGACTTATCAATAAACTGCAGTCATTTAGCATGGACTCCCATATTGTTGAGTGGATTAGGCAGTGGCTGAGTGACAGACAACAGAGGGTTGTAGTCAATGGAGAACATTCAAAACAAGGTCATGTTACCAGTGGGGTTCCACAGGGATCTGTACTGGGACCAATTTTGTTTAATATCTTCATAAGTGATATTGCAAAAGGCCTCGATGGTAAGGCTTGTCTTTTTGCTGATGACACAAAGATATGTAACAGGGTTGATGTTCCTGGAGGGAAACGCCAAATGGAAAAGGATTTAGGAAAACTAGAAGAATGGTCAGAACTCTGGCAACTGAAATTTAATGTGGATAAGTGCAAGATAATGCACCTGGGGCGTAAAAACCCAAGGGCAGAATATAGAATATTTGACACAGTCCTGACCTCAGTATCTGAGGAAAGGGATTTAGGAGTAATTATTTCAGAAGACTTAAAGGTGGGAAGACAATGTAATAGAGCAGCACGAAATGCCAGCAGAATGCTTGGATGTATAGGGAGAGGTATAAGCAGTAGAAAGAGTGAAGTGCTTATGCCGCTGTACAGAACACTGGTGAGACCTCACTTGGAGTATTGTGCGCAGTACTGGAGGCCATATCTCCAGAAGGATATAGATACTCTAGAGAGAGTTCAGAGAAGAGCTACTAAACTAGTACATGGATTGCAGGATAAAACTTACCAGGAAAGGTTAAAGGACCTTAATATGTATAGCTTGGAAGAAAGAAGAGACAGAGGGGATATGATAGAAACTTTTAAATACATAAAGGGAATCAACTCGGTAAAGGAGGAGAGCATATTTAAAAGAAGAAAAACTACCACAAGAGGACACAGTTTTAAATTAGAGGGGCAAAGGTTTAAAAGTAATATCAGGAAGTATTACTTTACTGAGAGAGTAGTGGATGCATGGAATAGCCTTCCTGCAGAAGTGGTAGCTGCAAATACAGTGAAGGAGTTTAAGCATGCATGGGATAGGCATAAGGCTATCCTTCATATAAGATAGGGCCAGGGACTATTCATAGGATTCAGATATATTGGGCAGACTAGATGGGCCAAATGGTTCTTATCTGCCGACACATTCTATGTTTCTATGTTGCGCATTTTTTTCCCCTGAAACTATACAACTCCTTTAACCCCATCTATGGCCAAAGGAGTTTGCCTGATTCAATAATTAGAGAGTAGAGTTGAGCGAACACCTGGATGTTCGGGTTCGAGAAGTTCGGCCGAACATCCCGGAAATGTTCGGGTTCGGGATCCGAACCCGATCCGAACTTCGTCCCGAACCCGAACCCCATTGAAGTCAATGGGGACCCGAACTTTTCGGCACTAAAAAGGCTGTAAAACAGCCCAGGAAAGAGCTAGAGGGCTGCAAAAGGCAGCAACATGTAGGTAAATCCCCTGCAAACAAATGTGGATAGGGAAATGAATTAAAATAAAAATTAAATAAATAAAAATTAACCAAAATCAATTGGAGAGAGGTTCCATAGCAGAGAATCTGGCTTCCCGTCACCCACCACTGGAACAGTCCATTCTCAGATATTTAGGCCCCGGCACCCAGGCAGAGGAGAGAGGTCCCGTAACATAGAATCTGTCTTCATGTCAGCAGAGAATTAGTCTGCATGTCATAGCAGAGAATGAGGCTTCACGTCAGCCACCACTGCAACAGTCCATTGGCATATATTTAGGCCCAGCACCCAGGCAGAGGAGGGAGGTCCCGTAACAGAGAATCTGTCTTCATGTCAGCAGAGAATTAGTCTGCATGTCATAGCAGAGAATGAGGCTTCACGTCAGCCACCACTGCAACAGTCCATTGGCATATATTTAGGCCCAGCACACACACAGGCAGAGGAGAGAGGTCCCGTAACAGAGAATCTGGCTTCATGTCAGCAGAGAATCAGTCTGCATGTCATAGCAGAGAATGAGGCTTCACGTCAGCCACCACTGCAACAGTCCATTGGCATATATTTAGGCCCAGCACACACACAGGCAGAGGAGAGAGGTCCCGTAACAGAGGATCTGGCTTCATGTCAGCAGAGAATCAGTCTGCATGTCATAGCAGAGAATCAGGCTTCACGTCAGCCACCACTGCAACAGTCCATTGTCATAAATTTAGGCCCAGCACCCAGGCAGAGGAGAGAGGTCCCGTAACAGACAATCTGGCTTCATGTCAGCAGAGAATTAGTCTGCATGTCATAGCAGAGAATGAGGCTTCACGTCAGCCACCACTGCAACAGTCCATTGGCATATATTTAGGCCTAGCACACAGGCAGAGGAGAGAGGTCCCGTAACAGACAATCTGGCTTCATGTCAGCAGAGAATCAGTCTGCATGTCATAGCAGAGAATGAGGCTTCACGTCACCCACCACTGCAACAGTCCATTGGCATATATTTAGGCCTAGCACACAGGCAGAGCAGAGAGGTCCCGTAACAGACAATCTGGCTTCATGACAGCAGAGAATCAGTCTGCATGTCATAGCAGAGAATGAGGCTTCACGTCAGCCACCACTGCAACAGTCCATTGGCATATATTTAGGCCCAGCACCCAGGCAGAGGAGGGAGGTCCCGTAACAGAGAATCTGTCTTCATGTCAGCAGAGAATTAGTCTGCATGTCATAGCAGAGAATGAGGCTTCACGTCAGCCACCACTGCAACAGTCCATTGGCATATATTTAGGCCCAGCACACACACAGGCAGAGGAGAGAGGTCCCGTAACAGAGAATCTGGCTTCATGTCAGCAGAGAATCAGTCTGCATGTCATAGCAGAGAATGAGGCTTCACGTCAGCCACCACTGCAACAGTCCATTGGCATATATTTAGGCCCAGCACCCAGGCAGAGGAGGGAGGTCCCGTAACAGAGAATCTGTCTTCATGTCAGCAGAGAATTAGTCTGCATGTCATAGCAGAGAATGAGGCTTCACGTCAGCCACCACTGCAACAGTCCATTGGCATATATTTAGGCCCAGCACACACACAGGCAGAGGAGAGAGGTCCCGTAACAGAGAATCTGGCTTCATGTCAGCAGAGAATCAGTCTGCATGTCATAGCAGAGAATGAGGCTTCACGTCAGCCACCACTGCAACAGTCCATTGGCATATATTTAGGCCCAGCACACACACAGGCAGAGGAGAGAGGTCCCGTAACAGAGGATCTGGCTTCATGTCAGCAGAGAATCAGTCTGCATGTCATAGCAGAGAATCAGGCTTCACGTCAGCCACCACTGCAACAGTCCATTGTCATAAATTTAGGCCCAGCACCCAGGCAGAGGAGAGAGGTCCCGTAACAGACAATCTGGCTTCATGTCAGCAGAGAATTAGTCTGCATGTCATAGCAGAGAATGAGGCTTCACGTCAGCCACCACTGCAACAGTCCATTGGCATATATTTAGGCCTAGCACACAGGCAGAGGAGAGAGGTCCCGTAACAGACAATCTGGCTTCATGTCAGCAGAGAATCAGTCTGCATGTCATAGCAGAGAATGAGGCTTCACGTCACCCACCACTGCAACAGTCCATTGGCATATATTTAGGCCTAGCACACAGGCAGAGCAGAGAGGTCCCGTAACAGACAATCTGGCTTCATGACAGCAGAGAATCAGTCTGCATGTCATAGCAGAGAATGAGGCTTCACGTCAGCCACCACTGCAACAGTCCATTGGCATATATTTAGGCCCAGCACACAGGCAGAGCAGAGAGGTCCCGTAACAGACGATCTGGCTTCATGTCAGCAGAGAATCAGTCTGCATGTCATAGCAGAGAATGAGGCTTCACGTCACCCACCACTGCAACAGTCCATTGGCATATATTTAGGCCTAGCACACAGGCAGAGGAGAGAGGTCCCGTAACAGAGAATCTGGCTTCATGTCAGCAGAGAATCAGTCTGCATGTCATAGCAGAGAATGAGGCTTCACGTCAGCCACCACTGCAACAGTCCATTGGCATATATTTAGGCCCAGCACCCAGGCAGAGGAGGGAGGTCCCGTAACAGAGAATCTGTCTTCATGTCAGCAGAGAATTAGTCTGCATGTCATAGCAGAGAATGAGGCTTCACGTCAGCCACCACTGCAACAGTCCATTGGCATATATTTAGGCCCAGCACACACACAGGCAGAGGAGAGAGGTCCCGTAACAGAGAATCTGGCTTCATGTCAGCAGAGAATCAGTCTGCATGTCATAGCAGAGAATGAGGCTTCACGTCAGCCACCACTGCAACAGTCCATTGGCATATATTTAGGCCCAGCACACACACAGGCAGAGGAGAGAGGTCCCGTAACAGAGGATCTGGCTTCATGTCAGCAGAGAATCAGTCTGCATGTCATAGCAGAGAATCAGGCTTCACGTCAGCCACCACTGCAACAGTCCATTGTCATAAATTTAGGCCCAGCACCCAGGCAGAGGAGAGAGGTCCCGTAACAGACAATCTGGCTTCATGTCAGCAGAGAATTAGTCTGCATGTCATAGCAGAGAATGAGGCTTCACGTCAGCCACCACTGCAACAGTCCATTGGCATATATTTAGGCCTAGCACACAGGCAGAGGAGAGAGGTCCCGTAACAGACAATCTGGCTTCATGTCAGCAGAGAATCAGTCTGCATGTCATAGCAGAGAATGAGGCTTCACGTCATCCACCACTGCAACAGTCCATTGGCATATATTTAGGCCTAGCACACAGGCAGAGCAGAGAGGTCCCGTAACAGACAATCTGGCTTCATGACAGCAGAGAATCAGTCTGCATGTCATAGCAGAGAATGAGGCTTCACGTCACCCACCACTGCAACAGTCCATTGGCATATATTTAGGCCTAGCACACAGGCAGAGCAGAGAGGTCCCGTAACAGACAATCTGGCTTCATGTCAGCAGAGAATCAGTCTGCATGTCATAGCAGAGAATGAGGCTTCACGTCAGCCACCACTGCAACAGTCCATTGGCATATATTTAGGCCCAGCACACACACAGGCAGAGGAGAGAGGTCCCGTAACAGAGAATCTGTCTTCATGTCAGCAGAGAATTAGTCTGCATGTCATAGCAGAGAATGAGGCTTCACGTCAGCCACCACTGCAACAGTCCATTGGCATATATTTAGGCCCAGCACACACACAGGCAGCGGAGAGATGTCCCGTAACAGACAATCTGGCTTCATGTCAGCAGAGAATTAGTCTGCATGTCATAGCAGAGAATGAGGCTTCACGTCAGCCACCACTGCAACAGTCCATTGGCATATATTTAGGCCCAGCACACACACAGGCAGAGGAGAGAGGTCCCGTAACAGAGAATCTGTCTTCATGTCAGCAGAGAATTAGTCTGCATGTCATAGCAGAGAATCAGGCTTCACGTCACCCACCACTGCAACAGTCCATTGGCATATATTTAGGCCCAGCACCCAGGCAGAGGAGGGAGGTCCCGTAACAGAGAATCTGTCTTCATGTCAGCAGAGAATTAGTCTGCATGTCATAGCAGAGAATGAGGCTTCACGTCACCCACCACTGCAACAGTCCATTGGCATATATTTAGGCCTAGCACACAGGCAGAGGAGAGGTTCATTCAACTTTGGGTAGCCTCGCAATATAATGGTAAAATGAAAATAAAAATAGGATTGAATGAGGAAGTGCCCTGGAGTCCAATAATATATGGTTATGGGGAGGTAGTTAATGTCTAATCTGGACAAGGGACGGACAGGTCCTGTGGGATCCATGCCTGGTTCATTTTTATGAACGTCAGCTTGTCCACATTGGCTGTAGACAGGCGGCTGCGTTTGTCTGTAATGACGCCCCCTGCCGTGCTGAATACACGTTCAGACAAAACGCTGGCTGCCGGGCAGGCCAGCACCTCCAAGGCATAAAAGGCTAGCTCTGGCCACGTGGACAATTTAGAGACCCAGAAGTTGAATGGGGCCGAACCATCAGTCAGTACGTGGAGGGGTGTGCACACGTACTGTTCCACCATGTTAGTGAAATGTTGCCTCCTGCTAACACGTTGCGTATCAGGTGGTGGTGCAGTTAGCTGTGGCGTGTTGACAAAAGTTTTCCACATCTCTGCCATGCTAACCCTGCCCTCAGAGGAGCTGGCCGTGACACAGCTGCCTTGGCGACCTCTTGCTCCTCCTCTGCCTTGGCCTTGGGCTTCCACTTGTTCCCCTGTGACATTTGGGAATGCTCTCAGTAGCGCGTCTACCAACGTGCGCTTGTACTCGCGCATCTTCCTATCACGCTCCAGTGCAGGAAGTAAGGTGGGCACATTGTCTTTGTAGCGTGGATCCAGCAGGGTGGCAACCCAGTAGTCCGCACAGGTTAAAATGTGGGCAACTCTGCTGTCGTTGCGCAGGCACTGCAGCATGTAGTCGCTCATGTGTGCCAGGCTGCCCAGGGGTAAGGACAAGCTGTCCTCTGTGGGAGGCGTATCGTCATCGTCCTGCCTTTCCCCCCAGCCACGCACCAGTGATGGACCCGAGCTGCGTTGGGTGCCACCCCGCTGTGACCATGCTTCATCCTCATCCTCCTCCACCTCCTCCTCATCCTCGTCCTCCTCGTCCTCCAGTAGTGGGCCCTGGCTGGCCACATTTGTACCTGGCCTCTGCTGTTGCCAAAAACCTCCCTCTGAGTCACTTCGAAGAGACTGGCCTGAAAGTGCTAAAAATGACCCCTCTTCCTCCTCCTCCTCCTCCTCCTGGGCCACCTCCTCTTCCATCATCGCCCTAAGTGTTTTCTCAAGGAGACATAGAAGTGGTATTGTAACGCTGATAACGGTGTCATCGCCACTGGCCATGTTGGTGGAGTACTCGAAACAGCGCAACAGGGCACACAGGTCTCGCATGGAGGCCCAGTCATTAGTTGTGAATGAACTTCTGCACCACCAAATTCAGCACATGCGCCAAGCAAGGGATGTGCGTCAAATTGGCTAGTCCCAGAGCTGCAACGAGATTTCGCCCATTATCACACACCACCAGGCCGGGCTTGAGGCTCACCGGCAGCAACCACTCGTCGGTCTGTTGTTCTATACCCCGCCACAACTCCTGTGCGGTGTGGGGCCTGTCCCCCAAACATATGAGTTTCAGAATGGCCTGCTGACGTTTACCCCGGGCTGTGCTGAAGTTGGTGGTGAAGGTGTGTGGCTGACTGGATGAGCAGGTGGAAGAAGAGGAGGAGGAAGCCGAGAAGGAGGAGGTGGCAACAGGAGGCAAAGAATGTTGCCCTGCGATCCTTGGCGGCGGAAGGACGTGCGCCAAACAGCTCTCCGCCTGGGGCCCAGCTGCCACTACATTTACCCAGTGTGCAGTTAGGGAGATATAGCGTCCCTGGCCGTGCTTACTGGTCCACGTATCTGTGGTTAGGTGGACCTTGCCACAGATGGCGTTGCGCAGTGCACACTTGATTTTATCGGATACTTGGTTGTGCAGGGAAGGCACGGCTCTCTTGGAGAAGTAGTGCCGGCTGGGAACAACATACTGTGGGACAGCAAGCGACATGAGCTGTTTGAAGCTGTCTGTGTCCACCAGCCTAAATGACAGCATTTCATAGGCCAGTAGTTTAGAAATGCTGGCATTCAGGGCCAGGGATCGAGGGTGGCTAGGTGGGAATTTACGCTTTCTATCAAATGTTTGTGAGATGGAGAGCTGAACGCTGGCGTGTGACATGGTTGAGACGCTTGGTGACGGAGGTGGTGGTGGTGGTGTTGGTGGTACATCCCCTGTTTGCTGGGCGGCAGGTGCCAACGTTCCTCCAGAGGCGGAGGAAGAGGCCGAGGCGGCAGCAGCAGAATAGGCCGAGGCGGCAGCAGCAGAAGAGGTAGCAGGGGGAGCCTGAGTGACTTCCTTGGTTTTAAGGTGTTTACTCCACTGCAGTTCATGCTTTGCATGCAGGTGCCTGGTCATGCAGGTTGTGCTCAGGTTCAGAACGTTAATGCCTCGCTTCAGGCTCTGATGGCACAGCGTGCAAACCACTCGGGTCTTGTCGTCAGCACATTGTTTGAAGAAGTGCCATGCCAGGGAACTCCTTGAAGCTGCCTTTGGGGTGCTCGGTCCCAGATGGCGGCGGTCAGTAGCAGGCGGAGTCTCTTGGCGGCGGGTGTTCTGCTTTTGCCCACTGCTCCCTCTTTTGCTACGCTGTTGGCTCGGTCTCACCACTGCCTCTTCCTCCGAACTGTGAAAGTCAGTGGCACGACCTTCATTCCATGTGGGGTCTAGGACCTCATCGTCCCCTGCATCGTCTTCCACCCAGTCTTGATCCCTGACCTCCTGTTCAGTCTGCACACTGCAGAAAGACGCAGCAGTTGGCACCTGTGTTTCGTCATCATCAGAGACATGCTGAGGTGGTATTCCCATGTCCTCATCATCAGGAAACATAAGTGGTTGTGCGTCAGTGCATTCTATGTCTTTCACCGCTGGGGAAGGGCTAGGTGGATGCCCTTGGGAAACCCTGCCAGCGGAGTCTTCAAACAGCATAAGAGACTGCTGCATAACTTGAGGCTGAGACAGTTTCCCTGGTATGCATGGGGGTGATGTGACAGACTGATGGGGTTGGTTTTCAGGCGCCATCTGTGCGCTTTCTGCAGAAGACTGGGTGGGAGATAATGTGAACGTGCTGGATCCACTGTCGGCCACCCAATTGACTAATGCCTGTACCTGCTCAGGCCTTACCATCCTTAGAACGGCATTGGGCCCCACCATATATCGCTGTAAATTCTGGCGGCTACTGGGACCTGAGGTAGTTGGTACACTAGGACGTGTGGATGTGGCAGAACGGCCACGTCCTCTCCCAGCACCAGAGGGTCCACTAACACCACCACGACCATGTCCACGTCCGCGTCCCTTACTAGATGTTTTTCTCATTGTTATGGTTCACCACAACAACAAATATATTATTTGGCCCAATGTATTGTATTCAAATTCAGCGGGATATAAATTTGAGGCCTAGTATTTAGGCGCTGGGTGACCGGTATGGATTTAGTGACAGAATTAGACTTGGAAATGCACAGAAGCGTGTGTGTGAAGTTATTCTGAATGACCCTATGTGCACCTTCAATATGATCTACCCTTTTAGGGATAGATTTCAAATAGCTCTGATATAGCAGAAACGACTAAATTATGAAATTGCTAAATTGGGAATTGTATTTCAACCCAGAACAAAAAATGTGCTTTGACGGACACTAAATAACTTTCCCAGCCACAACAGGACAGCGGTAACGAGAGATTTAGCGGGATATAAATTTGAGGCCTAGTATTTAGGCGCTGGGTGACAGGTATGGGTTTAGTGACAGAATTAGATTTGGAAATGCACAGTAGCGGGTGTGTGAAGTTATTCTGAATGACCCTATGTGCACCTTGAATATTATATACCCTTTTAGGGATAGATTTCAAATAGCTCTGATATAGCAGAAACCACTAAATTATGAAATTGCTAAATTGGGAATTGTATTTCAACCCAGAACAAGAAATGTGCTTGAACGGACACTAAATAACTCGCCCAGCTACAGCACTAGGGACAGATTTAGCGGGATATAAATTTGAGGCCTAGTATTTAGGCGCTGGGTGACAGGTATGGGTTTAGTGCCAGAATTAGACTTGGAAATACACAGTAGCGGGTGTGTGTGAAGTTATTCTGAATGACCCAATGTGCACCTTGAATATTATATACCCTTTTAGGGATAGATTTCAAATAGCTCTGATATAGCAGAAACCACTAAATTATGAAATTGCTAAATTGGGAATTGTATTTCAACCCAGAACAAGAAATGTGCTTGAACGGACACTAAATAACTCGCCCAGCTACAGCACTAAGGACAGATTTAGCGGGATATAAATTTGAGGCCTAGTATTTAGGCGCTGGGTGACAGGTATGGGTTTAGTGCCAGAATTAGACTTGGAAATACACAGTAGCGGGTGTGTGTGAAGTTATTCTGAATGACCCAATGTGCACCTTGAATATTATATACCCTTTTAGGGATAGATTTCAAATAGCTCTGATATAGCAGAAACCACTAAATTATGAAATTGCTAAATTGGGAATTGTATTTCAACCCAGAACAAGAAATGTGCTTGAACGGACACTAAATAACTCGCCCAGCTACAGCACTAGGGACAGATTTAGCGGGATATAAATTTGAGGCCTAGTATTTAGGCGCTGGGTGACAGGTATGGGTTTAGTGCCAGAATTAGACTTGGAAATACACAGTAGCGGGTGTGTGTGAAGTTATTCTGAATGACCCAATGTGCACCTTGAATATTATATACCCTTTTAGGGATAGATTTCAAATAGCTCTGATATAGCAGAAACCACTAAATTATGAAATTGCTAAATTGGGAATTGTATTTCAACCCAGAACAAGAAATGTGCTTGAACGGACACTAAATAACTCGCCCAGCTACAGCACTAGGGACAGATTTAGCGGGATATAAATTTGAGGCCTAGTATTTAGGCGCTGGGTGACAGGTATGGGTTTAGTGCCAGAATTAGACTTGGAAATACACAGTAGCGGGTGTGTGTGAAGTTATTCTGAATGACCCAATGTGCACCTTGAATATTATATACCCTTTTAGGGATAGATTTCAAATAGCTCTGATATAGCAGAAACCACTAAATTATGAAATTGCTAAATTGGGAATTGTATTTCAACCCAGAACAAGAAATGTGCTTGAACGGACACTAAATAACTCGCCCAGCTACAGCACTAAGGACAGATTTAGCGGGATATAAATTTGAGGCCTAGTATTTAGGCGCTGGGTGACAGGTATGGGTTTAGTGCCAGAATTAGACTTGGAAATACACAGTAGCGGGTGTGTGTGAAGTTATTCTGAATGACCCAATGTGCACCTTGAATATTATATACCCTTTTAGGGATAGATTTCAAATAGCTCTGATATAGCAGAAACCACTAAATTATGAAATTGCTAAATTGGGAATTGTATTTCAACCCAGAACAAGAAATGTGCTTGAACGGACACTAAATAACTCGCCCAGCTACAGCACTAAGGACAGATTTAGCGGGATATAAATTTGAGGCCTAGTATTTAGGCGCTGGGTGACAGGTATGGGTTTAGTGCCAGAATTAGACTTGGAAATACACAGTAGCGGGTGTGTGTGAAGTTATTCTGAATGACCCAATGTGCACCTTGAATATTATATACCCTTTTAGGGATAGATTTCAAATAGCTCTGATATAGCAGAAACCACTAAATTATGAAATTGCTAAATTGGGAATTGTATTTCAACCCAGAACAAGAAATGTGCTTGAACGGACACTAAATAACTCGCCCAGCTACAGCACTAGGGACAGATTTAGCGGGATATAAATTTGAGGCCTAGTATTTAGGCGCTGGGTGACAGGTATGGGTTTAGTGCCAGAATTAGACTTGGAAATACACAGTAGCGGGTGTGTGTGAAGTTATTCTGAATGACCCAATGTGCACCTTGAATATTATATACCCTTTTAGGGATAGATTTCAAATAGCTCTGATATAGCAGAAACCACTAAATTATGAAATTGCTAAATTGGGAATTGTATTTCAACCCAGAACAAGAAATGTGCTTGAACGGACACTAAATAACTCGCCCAGCTACAGCACTAAGGACAGATTTAGCGGGATATAAATTTGAGGCCTAGTATTTAGGCGCTGGGTGACAGGTATGGGTTTAGTGCCAGAATTAGACTTGGAAATACACAGTAGCGGGTGTGTGTGAAGTTATTCTGAATGACCCAATGTGCACCTTGAATATTATATACCCTTTTAGGGATAGATTTCAAATAGCTCTGATATAGCAGAAACCACTAAATTATGAAATTGCTAAATTGGGAATTGTATTTCAACCCAGAACAAGAAATGTGCTTGAACGGACACTAAATAACTCGCCCAGCTACAGCACTAAGGACAGATTTAGCGGGATATAAATTTGAGGCCTAGTATTTAGGCGCTGGGTGACAGGTATGGGTTTAGTGCCAGAATTAGACTTGGAAATACACAGTAGCGGGTGTGTGTGAAGTTATTCTGAATGACCCAATGTGCACCTTGAATATTATATACCCTTTTAGGGATAGATTTCAAATAGCTCTGATATAGCAGAAACCACTAAATTATGAAATTGCTAAATTGGGAATTGTATTTCAACCCAGAACAAGAAATGTGCTTGAACGGACACTAAATAACTCGCCCAGCTACAGCACTAAGGACAGATTTAGCGGGATATAAATTTGAGGCCTAGTATTTAGGCGCTGGGTGACAGGTATGGGTTTAGTGCCAGAATTAGACTTGGAAATACACAGTAGCGGGTGTGTGTGAAGTTATTCTGAATGACCCAATGTGCACCTTGAATATTATATACCCTTTTAGGGATAGATTTCAAATAGCTCTGATATAGCAGAAACCACTAAATTATGAAATTGCTAAATTGGGAATTGTATTTCAACCCAGAACAAGAAATGTGCTTGAACGGACACTAAATAACTCGCCCAGCTACAGCACTAAGGACAGATTTAGCGGGATATAAATTTGAGGCCTAGTATTTAGGCGCTGGGTGACAGGTATGGGTTTAGTGCCAGAATTAGACTTGGAAATACACAGTAGCGGGTGTGTGTGAAGTTATTCTGAATGACCCAATGTGCACCTTGAATATTATATACCCTTTTAGGGATAGATTTCAAATAGCTCTGATATAGCAGAAACCACTAAATTATGAAATTGCTAAATTGGGAATTGTATTTCAACCCAGAACAAGAAATGTGCTTGAACGGACACTAAATAACTCGCCCAGCTACAGCACTAAGGACAGATTTAGCGGGATATAAATTTGAGGCCTAGTATTTAGGCGCTGGGTGACAGGTATGGGTTTAGTGCCAGAATTAGACTTGGAAATACACAGTAGCGGGTGTGTGTGAAGTTATTCTGAATGACCCAATGTGCACCTTGAATATTATATACCCTTTTAGGGATAGATTTCAAATAGCTCTGATATAGCAGAAACCACTAAATTATGAAATTGCTAAATTGGGAATTGTATTTCAACCCAGAACAAGAAATGTGCTTGAACGGACACTAAATAACTCGCCCAGCTACAGCACTAGGGACAGATTTAGCTGGATATAAATTTGAGGCCTAGTATTTAGGCGCTGGGTGACAGGTATGGGTTTAGTGCCAGAATTAGACTTGGAAATACACAGTAGCGGGTGTGTGTGAAGTTATTCTGAATGACCCAATGTGCACCTTGAATATTATATACCCTTTTAGGGATAGATTTCAAATAGCTCTGATATAGCAGAAACCACTAAATTATGAAATTGCTAAATTGGGAATTGTATTTCAACCCAGAACAAGAAATGTGCTTGAACGGACACTAAATAACTCGCCCAGCTACAGCACTAAGGACAGATTTAGCGGGATATAAATTTGAGGCCTAGTATTTAGGCGCTGGGTGACCGGTATGGATTTAGTGACAGAATTAGACTGGGATATGGCCAAAAAATAAACAGACTATTGCTGGTTAAATGCACTTGGTGTGACAGCTTCACCCTGATGTAGGCTTTAGCCAAAAAACAACCACACCATTGAGGGTTAAATGCACTTGGTGACAGGCGCAGCTTGCCCCTGATTTAGTATATGGCCAAAAAATGAACAGACTATTGCTGGTTAAATGCACTTGGTGTGACAGCTTCACCCTGATGTAGGCTTTAGCCAAAAAACAACCACACCATTGAGGGTTAAATGCACTTGGTGACAGGCGCAGCTTGCCCCTGATTTTGTATATGGCCAAAAAATGAACAGACTATTGCTGGTTAAATGCACTTGGTGTGACAGCTTCACCCTGATGTAGGCTTTAGCCAAAAAACAACCACACCATTGAGGGTTAAATGCACTTGGTCGCAGCTTGTGCTGGCGCACCACAAGACACAAAATGGCCGCCGATCACCCCAGAAAAATGTGACTGACAAACGGTCTGGGCAGCCTAAAAACAGTGAGCAATTGAGGATCAGCAGCTCAATGATCCACAGCTGCAGATCGATCAGTTAATCAAGTCCTTTGGAGGAGTTAATCTGCCTAATCTCGCCCTACTGTCGCAGCCGCAACCTCTCCCTACGCTAATCAGAGCAGAGTGACGGGCGGCGCTATGTGACTCCAGCTTAAATAGAGGCTGGGTCACATGGTGCTCTGGCCAATCACAGCCATGCCAATAGTAGGCATGGCTGTGATGGCCTCTTGGGGCAAGTAGTATGACGCTTGTTGATTGGCTGCTTTGCAGCCTTTCAAAAAGCGCCAAGAAAGCGTCACAAAAGCGCCAAGAAAGCGACGAACACCGAACCCGAACCCGGACTTTTACGAAAATGTCCGGGTTCGGGTCCGTGTCACGGACACCCCAAAATTCGGTACGAACCCGAACTATACAGTTCGAGTTCGCTCATCCCTATTAGAGAGCAATCAAGCAATTTTGTCAACCTAAATATTTCACTTTTTTCCTCATTCCACTTTGAAGGCTATAGTATAAATCTAAAATATTGAAAATAAAGCTCTAAAATCGGAAAATCACCAATCAGTTAACTACCCAGAATGCTAAATCTTCAGCTTTCATTCATCTCCAATTTCTCTTTTAGAAAATTGATATAATTTTGGCCAAAGCTCTTTAAGTATGTGGTTCTCAAATAGTTTCCCCATCTCAAAGTTCACATGTTTGGGAATGAAACTTTGTACATATTTCTAATGAAAGAAGACCAGTTCTTGATGTTTGGTCGGCGGAGTGGATTCTTATGGTAGCAATCATGGCTCAATGAGATATGTATTAAAGAGTTTTAGGGAGGTGTCCACTTCTAATGGGCATGTGGAGTTCATATAGGGAAATAAACCAGTTAGGAAAGCTCTTTCTCTCTATCTCTCTCTCTCAGACCTTTTATTTTAAAGGCCATATGTAATACTACTTTTCCCCTCTAGTGGTCACTGCATGGAATGCAATTGAATGGCAGTACACTTAGTTAGGGCTAATCCACACACACAAACATAAACATACTTTTTTAGTATATACAGTGAGGAACAGAAGTATTTGAACACCCTGCGATTTTTCAAGTTCGCCCACTTAGAAATCATGGAGGGGTCTGAAATTCACATTGTAGGTGCATTCTAACTCTGAGAGACAGAATTAAAAATTCACATTGTATGATTTTTAAAGATTTTATTTGTCTTGCACTACTGAAAGTATTTGAACACCTGAGAAAATCAGTGTTAATATTTGGTACAGAAGCCTTTGTTTGCAATTACAGAGGTCAAACGTTTCCTGTAGTTCTTGACCAGGTTTGCACACACTGCAACAGGAATTTTGGCCTACTTCTTCACACAGATTTCCTCTAGATCTGTCAGGTTTCGGGCCTGTCGCTGAGAAACACTGAGTTTCAGTTCCATCCAAAGATGTTCTATTGGATTTAGGTCTGGAGACTGGCTAGGCCACTCCAGAACCTTGATATGCTTCTTATGGAGCCACTCCTTGGTTATCCTGTCTGTGTGCTTTGGGTTGAGGTCATGTTGGAAGACCCAGTCACGACCCATCTTCAATGCTCTGACTGAGGGAAGGAACTTGTTGCTCAAAATCTCACAATAAATTCTAATAATAATTCATCCTCTCCTTAATACAGTTCAGTCGTCCTGTCCCCTTTGCAGAAAAGCACCCCCAAGGCATGATGTTACCGCCCCCATGCTTCACAGTAGGGATGGTGTTCTTGGGATGCAACTCATTCTTCTTTTTCCTCCAAACACGACAAGTGAAGTTTAGACCAAAAAGTTTTACTTTGGTCTTATCTGACCACATGACTTTATTCCATGTCTCCTCTGGATCATCCAGATGGTCATTGTCAAACTTCAGACGGGCCTGAACATGTGATGACTTGATCAGTGGAACCTTCCGTGCAATGCATGATTTGAAACCATGATGGCGTAGTGTTCTACTGACAGTGACCTTTGAAACTGTGGTCCCAGCTCTCTTCATGTCATTGACCAGCTCCTCCCTTGTAGTTATGGGCTGATTCCTCACCTTTCTTATCATCAGTGATACCCCACGAGGGGAGATCTTGCATGGAGCCCCAACCTCTTCCATTTTCTAACAATTGCTCCAACAATTGATCTATTTTCACCAAGCTGCTTGGCAATTGCCCCATAGCCATTTCCAGCCTTGTGGAGGTCCACAATTTTGTCTCTGGTGTCTTTTAACAGCTCTTTGGTTCTGCCCAAGGTAGTAGTTGGTGTCTGGCTGACTGTGGGGTGGACAGGGTTTTTTAAAGAGCTCAGACAGGTGCTACTAAGTTAGATTAATGAGTGGAGTAGAGGTGGACTTTTTAAAGGCACAGTAACAGGTCTTTGAGAGCCAAAATTCTTGCTGTTTCTCAGGTGTTCAAATACTTATGTTCAGCAGTGCAATACTAATAAATTCTTAAAAAATCATACAATGTGATTTCCTGAATTTATTTTATTTTATTCTGTGGGAATGCACCTACAATGTGAATTTCAGTCCCCTCCATGATTTCTAAGTGGGAGAACTTGCAAAATCGCAGGGTGTTCAAATACTTCTGTTCCTTACTGTAAAAGCATGTATAAAACGTCATATGGTTTCAAACTTTTAAATTGCATTTTTACAAGCATTTTTTTGTGCTGTATTACATTTTTTCTGGTATGTTTGAAGTCCTATAGAGGAGAATGGACCAAGAAAAAGGTTATAGAAACATGTTCCCAATGGCATCAGCTGTTTGTAGGAGGAAGGGAGGGTTCTTGCAATGAGTATCATACTTAAAGTATACCTCCAGTTATAAATCAGTTTTCAAAAATGAAAAGTTGGGTTTAACTGAACTTAAAGGGAACCTGTCACGGGGATTTTGTGTATAGAGCTGAGGACATGGGCTGCTAGATGGCCGCTAGCACATCCACAATATCCAGTCCCCATAGCTCTGTGTGCTTTTATTGTGTAAAAAAACCGATTTGATACATATGCAAATTAACCTGAGATGAGTCCTGTCCCTGACTCATCTCACGTACAGGACTCATCTCAGGTTAATTTGCATATGTATCAAATCGTTTTTTTAAAGCAATAAACGCACACAGAGCTATGGGGACTGGGTATTGTGGATGTGCTAGCTGCCATCTAGCAGCCCATGTCCTCAGCTCTATACACAAAATCCCAGTGACAGGTTCCCTTTAAAAAACTTTGGAATATATCATTTTAAATTATTATACTTCCTCCTCCTAGGCTTCTCAGGGTCCCCCCCCAACCCCGCTCTTTTCTCTCACTCACACAAACTCCTATCCCTAGTAGATAGTAGCTCCTGCCTTGGTCTCCAGTCTCACACACAAAAGTCTATGAAGAGAGAAGGAGGGCAGCGGAGGCTGCTACCAGCTAGTAAGTGATTTATTGCCTCACTCTGAACAGTTATTGTGCTGTATCTTACTAGATATAATAGAGCCAAAAATGCTAAATTTAACAGAGCTATGAAACTGTAGTTTGTGTGTCTTGCATACAGCAACTTCCCTTCTTCCTCTCTCTAAAAAAAGTCTATGTTAAAAGCAGGAAAAAGAAACACAGTCTGATAAAACCATATAGAAGCATTTTTTATCACAAGATATATCACAAAGTTTCTTATAGTCACCTAAATTCACTAAAATAATAATTTAAGAGGGGCCTGGATGTATTTCTGGAGAGTAATATTATTACAGGTTACAGTTATTAGATTTCTGGAGAAGGGTCATTGATACAGGGAGTTATTCTGATTGCCTAATTGGAGTCGGGAACAAACTTCTTTTCCACTAAAAAGAGGAAAATTGGCTTCTACCTCACATTTTTTTTTTATTCCTCTGGAGCAACCTGCAGGATAACAGGCTGAACTGTAGTATGTATGTCTTTTTTCAGCTTTACAAACTATGTTAGGATGGGTTCTGATTGGCAATATTGTATTCTGTAATAGGTTCCATTATAACAGAGTTATAACGGAATATAACGGACTTCTAAGATGGAATGCAAAATGGAAGCCTTTAAGAGGCCTTCTGTTTTGCTCTATCCTAATACATGTCTATGGGGACAAATAATGGTTCCATTTGGTTCCGCTATACATGAAGTAAAAATTCGTCCTGTTGACTTCTATTATGATGGATCAAAACAGAATGCCTCTAAAGGTTTCTGTTTTGAAATCCATCTTACAATTCCGTTATTTTCCGTTATAACCATATTATAACAGAAAGCAATAACAGAATTCCTAACGCTGATGTTAATTCCCCCTTACCATGTTACATGTACTATTCATTTATAGAAAGTTGAACTTTAAAGAAATGTTTGTGAGGAGACTACCCTTTCACAGTTTAAATAAAAAAAGTTACTGTTCTGATAAAACTAAATATATAAATGTAATATAAAATAGATACAATACAATGTAATAAAAGTGAATGGCAAATGAAGTCATTGGATGCATGTCTACAAACATAATCAAATCAATATTATATATAATTTCATGAAATTCATTTTAGCTAAAAAGTTAAAATATGATTGACATAAACCAGGCAATGTCAATTTCAAGGTTTGTATAATCAATACGGAATCCATGCACTTTAGAACATTAATTTACATTAATATGGCAATTGTTGCTATTGGAATGATTAGTAGATCGGCAGTTGCTGTGTTTCATCTTTTCACCTTTATTAAGATGATAAATGAAAGCAGTCTACTCATTTGCATAAGTCAAAGATCTTTTTAGGATACTTATGATTTTTTTTTTGACACTTTATTGCCAATTTTTCAATGCTCACTTAGATTTTACGGCTTGATAAATCACCAGAAAAAAAAATTGTCATAAAACTGATGGTCTTTGGCATAAATTAAAAAGTCGTATCTACATTTAACCCATTGCAAGTACAAAGATGCATCAACTTGAAACTCGTGGGCTCCAATACAAAATATGTACTAGCCTCCCTCAACCTTTATTTCTCATTTATAATACTGAAGATCTCATATGTTCTTTTGACATATTCTTTTTATATGTTTTAATACATTTTATGGGAAATACATATGATGCATGTAGCATCTGATATTTGCGTGCCCTCCAATTACTATATTAGACTTTAAAATAGCATTTGGCCACAGAATTACTACTGTAAATACTGCAAAAAAAGTGCAAAATAGATACAAAAAATCCACCAAAATTTATCAAAACACTGTGTATGAAGCCAGCCTAAAAGTTAGTAAGTCTTGAGACAGTGTTGTAAGAATACTTGTATTTGTTTTAATTAATATATTTGTGAAAACATACAATATTGTTGAGAAACCATAGTCTGAAACAAACAAAAAGTTTATATTTATTTGATTTGATTTCAGTTTTGTAATAGGTTCTATTTTAAGTGAACCTTTAACTTAGTAGAATAGATTTTGTTTTCACACATTGACTTGAAAAGCATGCTTTTTAAATGCAATATTCATAGAAAAAAAATCTAGAATCTTTTTATTTTTCATTTTAGCAGTACTCTACAATTGAAAATGAAAACAAAATATTGTCCTTCTATAGCAGCGAGCACAGAGAGATAAATCTCCCATATAGATAATTAATCAATTGGCAGTTTACTACTGTTATAAGGGAAGATGTTATCTGTTAGTATAATAGTAGATTAGTAACAAACAACTCTATTGTTCTGTTGATAGACCTAGATACAATGCCTAAAGAAGCACATTGCACTAATCAGTGTAAAGTGTGATGCTGTCATTCAGTTACTCACCCCCTTCCTTCAGCCACAGTGATGGTCTGACTTAGAAAGTTGAGGTTGTTTTGCCATGCTATCAACTAAGTCCAAACAAATGAAGTTAAAATGTCAGGACAGAAAGTAAAATACATGAAGTGACTTCAACAAATTATATTCAGAAAATCATCCACCCTTTTTGTAAAAAATAATTACATAGTCTATATACAGTACAGACCAAAAGTTTGGACACACCTTCTCATTTAAATAGTTTGCTTTATTTTCATGACTATGAAAATTGTAGATTCACACTGAAGGCATCAAAACTATGAATTAACACATGTGGAATTATATACATAACAAAAAAGTGTGAAACAACTGAAAATATGTCATATTCTAGGTTCTTCAAAGTAGCCACCTTTTGCTTTGATTACTGCTTTGCACACTCTTGGCATTCTCTTGATGAGCTTCAAGAGGTAGTCACCTGAAATGGTTTTCACTTCACAGGTGTGCCTTGTCAGGTTTAATAAGTGGGATTTCTTGCCTTATAAATGGGGTTGGGACCATCAGTTGCGTTGTGGAGAAGTCAGGTGGATACACAGCTGATAGTTCTACTGAATAGACTGTTAGAATTTGTATTATGGCAAGAAAAAAGCAGCTAAGTAAAGAAAAACGAGTTGCCATCATTACTTTAAGAAATGAAGGTCAGTCAGTCCGAAAAATTGGGAAAACTTTGAAAGTGTCCCCAAGTGCAGTCACAAAAACCATCAAGCGCTACAAAGAAACTGGCTCACATGCGGACCGCCCCAGGAAAGGAAGGCCAAGAGTCACCTCTGCTGCGGAGGATAAGTTCATCTGAGTCACCAGCCTCAGAAATCGCAGGTTAACAACAGCTCAGATTAGAGACCAGGTCAATGCCACACAGAGTTCTAGCAGCAGACACATCTCTAGAACAACTGTTAAGAGGAGACTGTGTGAATCAGGCCTTCATGGTAGAATATCTGCTAGGAAACCACTGCTAAGGACAGGCAACAAGCAGAAGAGACTTGTTTGGGCTAAAGAACACAAGAAATGGACATTAGACCAGTGGAAATCTGTGCTTTGGTCTGATGAGTCCAAATTTGAGATCTTTGGTTCCAACCACCGTGTCTTTGTGTGACGCAGAAAAGGTGAACGGATGGACTCTACATGCCTGGTTCCCACCATGAAGCATGGAGGAGGAGGTGTGATGGTGTGGGGGTGCTTTGCTGGTGACACTGTTGGGGATTTATTCTAAATTGAAGGCATACTGAACCAGCATGGCTACCACAGCATCTTGCTATTCCATCTGGTTTGCGTTTAGTTGGACCATCATTTATTTTTCAACAGGACAATGGCCCCAAACACACCTCCAGGCTGTGTAAGGGCTATTTGATCATGAAGGAGAGTGATGGGGTGCTGCGCCAGATGACCTGGCCTCCACAGTCACCGGACCTGAACCCAATCGAGATGGTTTAGGGTGAGCTGGACCGCAGAGTGAAGGCAAAAGGGCCAACAAGTGCTAAGCATCTCTGGTAACTCCTTCAAGACTGTTTGAAGACCATTTCAGGTGACTACCTTTTGAAGCTCATCAAGAGAATGCCAAGAGTGTGCAAAGCAGTAATCAAAGCAAAAGGTGGCTACTTTGAAGAACCTAGAATATGACATATTTTCAGTTGTTTCACACTTTTTTGTTATGTATAGAATTCCACATGTGTTAATTCATAGTTTTGATGCCTTCAGTGTGAATCTACAATTTTCATAGTCATGAAAATAAAGAAAACTCTTTGAATGAGAAGGTGTGTCCAAACTTTTGGTCTGTACTGTATATATATATATATATATATATATATATATATATATATATGCCTCAATTTTATTTATTTTTTTATGGTAGTGTCCATTTAACAAGGAAATAGCACAAGTCAACAACAATTAAAAAAATGTATGTAAAACAAATAGAATTTGCAATTCTTACATAAATATTGGTGTTGAACAAATCAAACCATAGTGGGATTGAGAACAGAGAAATTGCAGAAAATTATAGTCAAATATAATGATTTTTTTGTGCAATAATATTATGTTTTTTCAATGTTAAAACATCATTCTAGTTTTCTTATGTGTGAACAAGGCTAGATAACAAAATTTACCATTGAACAGAAAATTATCGTGTTATTGTTTAACCTCTTGATGACATGTGCCTTGGGCTACTTTCACACCTGCGTTAGGTGCGGGTCCGTTTGGTATCTGCACAGACAGATCCGCACCTATAATGCAAACGCTTGTATCCGTTCAGACAAAACAGATCCGTCCTGACTTACATTGAAAGTCAAAGGGGGACGGATCCATTTTTAACTGCACCATATTGTGTCAGTGAAAACGGATCCGTCCCCATTGACTTACATTGTAAGTCAGGACGGATCCGTTTGGCTCTGCACTGCCAGGCGGACACCAAAACGCTGCAAGAAGCGTTTTGGTGTCCACATCCAGAGTGGAATGGAGGCAGAATGGAGCCAAACTGATGCATTCTGAATGGATCCTTATCCATTGAGAATGCATTGGGGCTGAACTGATCTGTTTTGAACCGTTTGTGAGATCCCTGAAATGGATCTCACAAACGGAATTCAAAATGCCAGTGTGAAAGTAGCCTTACATTTATAGTGCTTGTCATTGCTTTAAAGATACCACCCACTCCAGAGCATAGCAGACATCATAGCCTCCGGGTGTCTGCTGATTTACAGAACAGGTACCTGGAGATAATGTCTATGACTGGTGATAATGCTAATCACAGGCATTTAATCCCTCAGATATCATGGTCACTTGTGAATATGGCATCTGAGGCGTATTTTCCTGGAAGCACTGTGCTCCTGGGACCCAAATGGCTCTCAGACACATAAACTGGGGAGCTGTTCCATTTGTTATGGTAGTCTCAGTCCCTCTGAAGGATCTGAGGCTACCATAACAATAGTTCCTATGGAGCACTGCCTGTGACAGGGCTCCATAGGAACACAATGGAACTCCCATAGGCTGCAATGGTTATTCATTGAAGTTTATAGGAGAAGCGATTGAAGGATTACAAAGTCCCCTAAGGGGACATTAAAAAAAGGAGAAAAAAGTTTTAAAAATATAAACTAAAAAAATTCTATCAGCACTTCTCACATATAAAAATAATCAATAAAAAAGAAAGTTAATTTACACTGCAACACCCCAAAATGTTTTTACTATTAGACTATAAATTTATTTATCCCATCTGGCAAACAACATAACGGAAAAAAATTAAAATGGCTGATTTGTCATTTTTTCATAGCTTCACCTCCCCAAAAAATGAAATTAAAAGTGCTCAAAAAGTCATACACATTCTAAAATGGTATAAATAAATACTACAACTCTGCGTGCAAAAAAAAAGCCTTCAAAAAAGTAATGCAGTTAGATTATGGCTATATGAGGGAAAAAAAATCCTAAAGTTAGGGCTCCTGAAAGTCATGGAGTAAACAATGAAAATGGAAAATCGACAATTCCTCATGGGTTTAAGAAATATTTCACTTGTGTTCCAATATTTAGTTTTTTAGTATCCAAGTCTTCATTAATTACATTAAGAGTAAATTTATACATATGTTAATATAGCAAAATGTTTCTAAATTGATCCTAATCCCACATTTTATCTTATTTACTATCTTGAATCATGATGTATTAATTATCTAAGAATTTAAAGGGAACCTGTCACCTCCCAAAACCATCCCAAGCCTCTAGCAGTACCTGCATGTAGCCAGCAGCGTGTTTTTGACGATGCCTTACTTCCTGAAGGCAGATGCAGCAAAAGTACTGAAAACGTTGTTTTATCCTCTGCCCGGCGCGCTTCTCCACACATGCTTGAAGTCAAGGAGGCAGAGGCCTCCTTGCTTCAAGTCACGGTAACCGCGCCCCCTTCCCTGCCCCTTCTCTGTGACTGACAGCGCTTATGCACAAGAGTTCGGCTGCCTTTGCTGAACTGCCGGCTGTCAGTCACAGAGAAGGGACAGGGAAGGGGAGGTGGTTACCGTGACTTGAAGCAAGGAAGCCGCTGCCTCCTTGACTTTAAGCATGTGCGGTGAAGCGCGGCGGGCAGGGGATAAAACAACGTTTTCACTACTTTTGCTGCATCTGCCTTCAGGAAGAAAGGTATCATCAAAAACACGATGCTGGCTACACGCAGGTACTGCTGGCGGATTGGGATGGTTTTGGGAGGTGACAGGTTCCCTTTAAAGGGGTTCTGCAAATTTTTTTAAACTGATGATCTATCCTCTGTATAGATCATCAGCATCTGATCGGCGGGGGTCCTGGGCTGTTTAACACTGGCCCAGTGACGTCACGACTAGTATCACTGGCCTGGGCCATTCAAATGAACGGAGCTTAGCCGCGCCCAGGCCATTGATACTAGTTGTGACCTCACTGGGCCTGCGGAAAACAGCGAGAAGGCCATGGCGCTACTGCCAGCGCCACTGCCTTCTCAAACAGCTGATCGGCAAGAGTCCCAGGTGTCGAACCCCCGCCGATCAGATGCTGATGATCTATTCAGAGGATGAATCATCTGTTTAAAAAAACTGCAGAACCCCTTTAAGATATTTAAAATAAGTCCCCTGACAATTTCAAATAGATAAACATTTTAGGTATAAAGAAGACACTATAGACTTTCATGGTCTGTGTGTGTCTCCTTTGAGAATTGAATAATGAATAAGGGCTGTCATGTCTTTCAGTCTCTGATCTAAACAATACTGTCCATCAAGATGTCTTAGCTGAACATATGATTAATATAATTCTTATTGTAGTCAGTTCTGCTCCTTGTGTGACCAGATTTAGTGAATATAATAGCTGATCTCAGATATTAATAGGACAGGCGTTCTTTAAAATCTTTTATTTTCCTGTTGCTCCAAATCAGTAACCAATATAAGGAAGGTGATGTGATGACCTCACTTGTTTGTTGCCACTAATTAGATATTTTGAAAATACAATAAATGGTGCTAAAACATATGATAAATGTACCAATATTATGCAAATAGCCCTTTTATTCCACATTACTTCTCTATAACATGGCCATGAAGTAATTTATTGCAACAGTTTAACACTGAATTATGCTTAGACATCGAACAGATGCTTTACAGGAAGAAAGGGAAATAAACTGAAGCCAAATTATCTTTTAACCTAAGCTACAAAAAAAAAAGATGCTCAACTGATTGTATAATAAAGGCTAATACACATGGTCTTATTATATATCTGAGTCGGACAGAGACAATAAATGCACCCGTCCCATGCCATACTACACATTGTGTATCACTGCTATTATGCAGTACATACAAGCTAAAAAATAAATAAAACCAAAGCAGTACTATAATGTCCAAAGACAAAGCTGGGTGCCAGCAGTCACAAACACCACAAATATTCAGAAAATCTATGTATCTCTCTATCAATCTATCTTATATCTATCTTTATCTATCTATTATCTATCTTGAAGAAGGCTCATTGGAGCCGAAACGTTGCACCACTTGGGTGAATAAAGGGTTCACTTGCTTTTACTCATTGGAGTGCCGCTCTTTTTTCCGGATCTATTATCTATCTCATATATATGTATGTATGTATTTATGTATATATATATATATATATATATATATATATATATTTTATGCCTATTTTATATCTATCGATCTATCTATAACAAAAACAAAGACAGGTGCACTATGCGGTCTTACTAACCATCATACTGGTGTAAAATTGGGAGATTAGCCAACATATCCTACTTGGAGGACATGTCTGAGCCCGAGCACCTTGCGCTCCTGTAATTCGCCCACTGGCTCCTGGTATTTCACATACGGCCCAGGTCCCAAGCTACTTGAGAAACCTTGGTGCGGTGCTCGGGCTCAGACATGTCCTCCAACAGGATATGTTGGCTAATCTCTCAATTTTACATCAGTATGAGGGTTAGTAAGACCACATAGTGCACCTGTCTTTGTTTTTGTTATATTATTTTCACTGTTTATCACATCCACACATTTGCTATCCTGTGTAGGATGTCCATTGTGGTACTTGTGGTCCGCTGAAGGCATCCTCCATTGTATGAATTTTTGATGGGGATTGCCATAAGCAGCGGACCACAAGTGCAGGATCTGCCCCCTGTATAGATGCACCACTGCATATGGAGTTGAGCTCTTCCTGCTTTTTAATACCACGTCAATCTGTAGTTTGTATATCAATATATCTATCTCAAATCTATTTATCTATCTATCTATCTCATATATATGTACAGTGGATATAAAAAGTCTACACATCCCTGCTAAAATGTCATGTTTCTGCAGTATTGAAGCAGAACAGGGTTCAATAGGGGAGGTTACAGCCTGGTTAATAGGTATAATCCTATTACACCTTGCTGCACTGACTGCGGATCCAAATTACCATTATACAGCTCTGTAATTCCAGCAGACCGTTCTTGTTATTGGGGTGCAAGTGCTGTTTGATGCAGCCATTAACAGGGATTATTACAAGTAAATATTTCTACGTCTTATTAGCCCTTGTGCGGAGCATTTACAGTGGATATTAAAAGTGTTAAAATGTCAGGTTTCTGTGATGTTAAAAAGTGAGACAAAGATAAATAATTTCAGAACTTTTTCCACCTTTAATGTGACCTATAAACTGTACCATTCAATTAAAAAACAAACTGAAATCTTTTAGGTGGAGGGAAGAAAACAAAAAAAACTAAAATAATGTGGTTGCATAAGTGTGCACACCCTGTTAAAACTGGAGATGTAGCTGTGTACGGAATTAAGCAATCACATTCAAAATCATGTTAAGTAGGAGTCAGCAAACACCTGCTATCATTTAAAGTGCCTCTGATTAACCCCAAATAAAGTTCAGCTGCTCTAGTTGGTCTTTCCTGAAATTTTCGTAGTCGCATCCCACAGCAAAAGCCATGGTCCACAGAGAGCTTCCAAAGCATCAGAGGGATTTCATTGTTAAAAGGTATCAGTCAGGAGAGGGGTACAAAAGAATTTCCAAGGCATTAGATATACCATGGAACACAGTGAAGACAGTCATCATCAAGTGGAGAAAATATGGCACAACAGTGACATTACCAAGAACTGGATGTCCCTCCAAAATTGATGAAAAGACAAGAAAAAAATAAAAAGTGGTCTGGGAGGCTACCAAGAGCCTACAGCAACGTTAAAGGAGCTGCGTGAATATCTGGCAAGTACTGGCTGTGTGGTACATGTGACAACAATCCTTCCTATTCTTCATATGTCTGGGCTATGGGATAAGGTGGCAAGACGAAAAAAGCCTTTTCCTACGAAGAAAAAGATCCAAGCCAGGCTACATTTTGCAAAAACACATCTAAAGACTCCCAAAAGCATGTGGGAAAAGGTGTTATGGTCTGATGAAACCAAGGTTGAACGTTTTGACCATAATTCCAAAAGATATGTTTGGTGCAAAAACAACACTGCACATAACCAAAAGAATACCATCCCCACAGTGAAGCATGGTGGTGGCAGCATCATGCTTTGGGGCTGTTTTTCTTCATCTGGAACTGGGGCCTTAGTTAAGCTAGAGGGAATTATGAACAGTTCCAAATACCAGTCAATATTGGCACAAAACCTTCAGGCTTCTGCTAGAAAGCTGAACATGAAGAGGAACTTCATCTTTCAGCATGACAACGACCCAAAGCATACATCCAAATCAACAAAGGAATGGCTTCACCAGAAGAAGATTAAAGTTTTGGAATGGCCCAACCAGAGCCCAGACCTGAATCCGAATGGAATTCTGTGGGGTGATCTGAAGAGGGCTGTGCACAGGAGATGCCCTCGCAATCTGACAGATTTGGAGTGTTTTTGCAAAGAAGAGTAGGCAAATCTTGCCAAGTCAAAATGTGCCATGCTGATAGACTCATACTCAAAAAGACTGAGTGCTATAATAAAATCAAAAGGTGCTTCAACAAAGTGTTAGTTTAAGGGTGTGCACACTTATGCAACCATATTATTTTATTTGTATATGTTTTCTTCCCTCTACCTAAAATATGTCAGTTTGTTTTTCAATTGAGTTGTACAGTTTATAGGTCACATTAAGGGTCCATTCACACGTCCGTTGTTTCTTTTCTGATCTGTTCCGTTTTTTACAGAACAGATCTGGACCAGTTGCGTACCCATTCATTTTCAATGGGTCCTGAAATGGGTCCAGCAATGTGTGCTGTCCGTTTCCGTTGTTCCGTTCTGCATGTCTGAAAAAATATAAAACTTGTCCTATTATTATCCGCAAAATCGGATCCTGGTACAATACAAAGTCAATGGATCCACAAAAAAACGGATGACATACGGATGACATTTAAGGAACAATGGATCCGCAAAAAACGGACCGCAATTCGAGATATAGAAAAATACTGACGTGTGAATGGACCCTTAAGGTGGAAAAAGTTCTGAAATGATTTATCTTTGTCTCATTTTTTACATCACAGAAACCTGACATTTTAACAGGGGTGTGTAGACTTTTTATATCCAGTGCATGTACAAACCGGATTCCAAAAAAGTTGGGACACTAAACAAATTGTGAATAAAAACTGAATGCAATGATGTCGAGATAGCAAATGTCAATATTTTATTTGTAATAGAACGTAGATGACAGATCAAACGTTTAATCCGAGTAAATGTATCATTTTAAAGGAAAAATACGTTGATTCAAATTTTCACGGTGTCAACAAATCCCCAAAAAGTTGGGACAAGTAGCAATAAGAGGCTGGAAAAAGTAAATTTGAGCATAACGAAGAGCTGGAAGACCAATTAACACTAATTAGGTCAATTGGCAACATGATTGGGTATAAAAAGAGCTTCTCAGAGTGGCAGTGTCTCTCAGAAGCCAAGATGGGTAGAGGATCACCAATTCCCACAATGTTGCGCAGAAAGATAGTGGAGCAATATCAGAAAGGTGTTACCCAGCGAAAAATTGCAAAGACTTTGCATCTATCATCATCAACTGTGCATAACATCATCCGAAGATTCAGAGAATCTGGAACAATCTCTGTGCCTAAGGGTCAAGGCCGTAAAACCATACTGGATGCCCGTGATCTCCGGGCCCTTAAATGACACTGCACCACAAACAGGAATGCTACTGTAAAGGAAATCACAGAATGGGCTCAGGAATACTTCCAGAAACCATTGTCAGTGAACACAATCCACCGTGCCATCCGCCGTTGCCAGCTGAAACTCTACAGTGCAAAGAAGAAGCCATTTCTAAGCAAGATCCACAAGCTCACGCGTTTTTTTACTGGGCCAGGGATCATTTAAATTGGAGTGTGGCAAAATGGAAGACTGTTCTGTGGTCAGACAAGTCACGATTCGAAGTTCTTTTTGGAAATCTGGGATGCCATGTCATCCGGACCAAAGAGGACAAGGACAACCCAAGTTGTTATCAACGCTCAGTTCAGAAGCCTGCATCTCTGAGGGTATGGGGTTTCATGAGTGTGTGTGGCATGGGCAGCTTGCATGTCTGGAAAGGCACCATCAATGCAGAAAAATATATTCAGGTTCTAGAACAACATATGCTCCCATCCAGACGTCATCTCTTTCAGGGAAGACCCTGCAGTCCAGATCTTTCACCTATAGAAAACATTTGGCGCATCATAAAGAGGAAGGTGCAACAAAGAAGGCCCAAGACGATTGAACAGTTAGAGGCCTGTATTAGACAAGAATGGGAGAGCATTCCTATTTCTAAACTTGAGAAACTGGTCTCCTCGGTCCCCAGACGTCTGTTGAGTGTTGTACGAAGAAGGGGAGATGGCACACAGTGGTGAAAATGGCCTTGTCCCAACTTTTTGGGGATTTGTTGACACCATGAAATTCTGATTCAACATATTTTTCCCTTAAAATGGTACATTTTCTCAGTTTAAACTTTTGTTCCGTGATTTATGTTCTATTCTGAATAAAATATTAGAAGTTGGCATCTCCACATCATTGCATTCAGTTTTTATTCACGATTTGTATAGTGTCCCAACTTTTTGGGAATCCGGTTTGTATGTATTTCTGTATGTCTGTCTATCTATCTATCTATCTATCTATCTATCTATCTATCTATCTATATATCATAAATCTATCTAATTTTATCTATCTATCAATTGATCTATCATTCTATCTGTATTAAGGCATTGTTTTTCTCCTGTGATATGATGTACCAGTAATAATGGACATTTTTGTGTGTTAATCCTCTACTATGATATTATCATGTGCATCACTCTTCTTCATCGAGTTTGTGACATCACTTTGTGCATTATTCCTCTACTATGAAATCACTGAGTAAACACAGTGATATCAGTATATGATCAATCCCTGTGATGATATCAATGGGATCTCTAATGTCATGGATATAGTGATCTTGTTATTGTGACATTACAAGTAGTGTGGCATGAATGAAAGCCAAATGAATTGACTTCAATCCGAATTTCAGGAAACATTAGATTTGCCGCAAAGCAGAATTTCCTTGTGCCTCGTGGTAACAAATCTATTTTTCCTGAAATGGCAGCAAGAAAAAAATATATATATTTACCTCATCCGTTTGCTGGCAGAGAAAGATACCATGCAAAATCTTGCGTGGGGTGACATGTGACATCACCACGATGGCCGGGCATGGTGATGTCATCACTGATGACATCACCATACCCAGCTAACGCGATCATGTGATGAGGTCAACAGTCACCACATGAGATTCAATCAAGATGGCCTCTTTGCAAGGAAATGGATAAGGTGGATATGTTTTATTTTTAACCGGATTAACCCCTGAAATGACTTGGATTTAATCTCAGACCAGGGGCTGCGTGATCACCATTCCCCATCATTGTGCCCGCTACATACAAAGGAATGCGTTTTGTGACAAAGTAATTAATCACAAATTACATTTCTTTGTGAAGTTCAGGGACGCAGCCGAATCTGATTTTTCATAACTTTGCTCATCACTTATTACAGTGTGCAGTAAGCATATCATCTTAATGCAGTGGCAACATTTTGTACAGTATCACTGTATGGAAAAAACAAAATCATAATCAGTGCATTTAAGGTGTTCTCCAAGTAAACATTTTCATTGAGCTAACTGCAGGGAGGCTAGTAAAATAATAAAAAAAATCTTTAAACTCACCTTCCTGAGCTCCCTCCAATCCAGCGCTGTGGTTGGCGTTACATCGTGGTTGCAATCCAGCAGAGAGTACAGAGCAGTAGTACTGGATCAGAGGGGGCTTGAGAAGGTAAGTTTATTTATTTATTTATATGTGAAATGTAGACAAATAAACTTGTGGCACTCACCAGATTCCTTCACAGTTCTTTTTATTTATTCTTTAAAACATGGCCACTGGTGCGGGCGCTCACCCAGTATCAGGCAACGGCCATTTCGCACTGACCGCGCTTCGTCTAGTCTCGGCGTGCATTCTTTCCTATGCCCCGCCTGGCATTAGCACTAGAGATCAGCGAATTTATTAAAAGTTCAATTCGGCTGATTCGCCGAATTTCACACAAAAATTTGCATTGTGGTGAATTACTTTGTCACAAAGTGCATTTTTTTGTAAGTAGCAAGCGCAATGACAGGGAGCTGTGATAGCGCCGCCCCCGTCATTTTACCCCTCAGATGCCTCGTTCATACATGATTGCAGCATCTGAGTGTAAATTAAACAATAAAAAAAAATACAAAATCTAACTTACAGCCTCCATTTGGTCGCGAAGGGCCGGCCGCCGCCATCTTGTTTGAAGATCTCAGCCAAAATCCTGAAATTTATCCTGAAATTCTAATCGAATTCCACTTTGTGGGATTCGATTTGCTCATCTCTAGTTATCACTATAATGTATCGTCCCACACCTGAGCAGCAGTGCCGACCCCAGATTTCTTTCTATATTGGAGTTGTAGTTATTTATTTATTTTAGTTAGATCTGAGTTATTTGATCCAGTGCTACTGCTCTGTCCTCTCTGCTGGGCTGCAGCCATGATGTCATGTTTTGATGCAGCCAACCACTGGCACTAAGTAGTGTTTGGTGCAAGATCACTGAGGCCAGTAATTGGCTGCAGCTGTATATAGGATATCACTGCTACAGCCAAATCAATACATTATAGGTGCAGCCTGGCGGAGCAGCAGCGCTGGATCTGAGGGGGCACAAGAAAGTAAATGTCATTTTTTATTTATTTATTATTATTTTACCAGCCTCCATGCAATTTGCCAGAGAAAAATTCTAATTTAGACAATCCCTGGAAGAAAAGACACATGGCGCAATGTGGTGACAAAAATGATAGAGATAAATGTATATATAGATAATGATAGATGGATAGATAGATAGATAGATAAGAGATAGATAGATAGATTTATAGATAGATAGATAAGAGAAAGATAGCTATATAGATAGATCGATAGATAGATAGATAGATAGATAGATAAGAGAAAGATAGCTATATAGATAGATAGATAGATAAGAGAAAGATAGATAGATAGATAGATAGATAGATAAGAGAAAGATAGCTATATAGATAGATAGATAGATAGATAGATAGATAAGAGAAAGATAGCTATATAGATAGATAGATAGATAAGAGAAAGATAGCTATAGATAGATAGATAGATAGATAGATAGATAGATAGATAGATTAATTGATAGATAGAAAAGTTCCAGTAAGAGGACTGGAACGTTGAACATGTGAATAAAGGATGCCATATTTTCTGGGAGTTCTGCTGTAATTCTTTTGATTGCATTTTTCTGAATATTGGTGGTGTTTGTCACTGCTGGCACACAGCTTTATTTTTGGACATCATAGTACTACTTTGTTTTTTCATTTTTTTTTAGCTTGTATGTACTGCATAATAACAGTGATTCACCATGTGCAGTATGGCATGGGACGGGTGCATTTATTGTCTATGTCCGACTCAGATCTGTAATAAGACCATGTGTATTAGCCTTTACTATACAATCAGTAGAACATCTAGAGCCAAGTACTTAGTCCCATTCAGTTTTTTTTTTTTTTTTCCTGTAGCTTAGGGTAAAAGATAATTTGACTTCAGTTTATTTCCTTTTCTTCCTGTAAAGCATCTGTTTGATGTCTAAGCATAATTCAGCGTTAAACTATGTCCATAAATCACTTCATGGCCATTTTATATAAAAGTAATGGGGAATAAAAGGGCTATTTGCGTAATATTGGTACATTTATCATATGTTTTAGCACCATTTATTGCTAAATGCTGAATGATGAGGAAATGGACCTATTATAATAGAATAACTGTTATAAAAAAATCCTCAGAGACACCATGAAAGCTTTCGCTAAAATATACAATTTTAGTTTAGCTTAATATACCTTGTAACTGTCATTGTGAAAATACGACATAGGGACAAAATGCACATGATTGCTACATAAATATGCTTATTATCGACGGTATTTCAAATGTGATTTCAAACATTATGCATTGAAGGGCGTCACTTTCTGTACTTTTTTAATTCTATACTAGTAAACTTTATTCTATACAGAGGCAAAACTTTGTTTTTATACATTGTAAAACTTCAAACATTGTCAGAAGGTGAAGCGTTTGATGTAATCACCCACAATTGCTCCCTACAATTGCTAGGGAACTATATAGCTCCATCCATAGTGTAGTGAATGGAACTGGTTACTGCAGCTTTGGGGCTCAAACTCAGAAGGGGCCCACCCAGGAGGGGGACAAAAATATGTTATTGTCAGGGCCCCCTCAGCAGTATTATACATTAACATTATGTAAAGACACTGTAGGGAAATGGACTGAGCTGCTGCCGGGCCTGGTCTGAGAGGGCGACCTTGACTAGCCACAGGAGTAGTGGATGCACGGAAGGAGGGGGTTGTAAAGAATTTCTAAGAAGATAATACCTCTTTCAGGACATCTCTTATTAGCTGGCAGATAATGATAAAGAAATGCATTTCTTCTAATTGAATTTTGGCCAGACTTTGCAGGATTAACGCTAAATCAAACTAGGTGTTAATTATGTTAATTTGATTTAGGATTTTATACATGGATGTAATTAATCAAAAATATGTAGCTTAGCGAAAAGACTTTTAATAATGATATTAAAAAACGAATTGTAATTGCCTATTTTTGTAAAACAATGATTTGTTCAAATTGTTTATATTTAACCATAGACTATAATAGGGAGAGCTGAGGGTGTGCATGGCAATGTTGCCATTGCAATCTCCTGCACAGGTGGGACCTCTTCCTATAAGATGTCTTTGCCATAGTAGGGGGATCTGCCGGAAAAGATCTTTTGTGGGAAATGACTGGTTTCCCACCTAAAAGCCTCCACAATTCATCTAAGGCCTCTTGCACACAATGTTTTTTTCTTCCGTTTACGTTCCGTTTCTTGCGTTCTGAATACGGAACCGTTCATTTCAATGGATCCACCAAAAAATTTAAGGTACTCCATATGCCTTCCGTTTCCGTATTTCCATTTTTCCGTTCCATTTAAAGATAGGACATGTCCTATTATTGTCCGCATAATGGACAAGGATAGTACTGTTCTATCAGGGGCCAGCTGTTCCATTCCGCAAAAACAGACTGCACACGGAAGTCATCAATATATTTTGCGGATCCGTTTTTTGCGGACCGCAAAATACAGAAAAAGCCATATGGTCATGTGCAAGAGGCCTAAACCAAATGTAGACTACTATACTGTTTTTTCAAGGAGGCATAGAAGTGGGATAGTAACAAGAGATGGTCTGTTATTAGGCTGTCAGGGCCAGAACAGAACCCCCCTGTAGGGCAATATCAGGGACAGTTCTTTGCCCACCCTGTCCTTCAATACCACATCATCATCTAGCCCAGGGATCGATTTTTTTTTGTTTCCCTCCTGGATTCATGGATGTGCACTGGAACCCCCCGGATTGTGGTAGGACATATAGTTTCTCATTTGGTGCCGCCGAGCACCTGATTTAGTGCCGCCGTGCACTTGTTATTGCCTACCACATCTTGCTTAACTTTAATAATTTCCAGATATATTTTCCATTCACATGTCCGCAAAATGGGTCCACATCCGTTCCTTAATTTTGCGGAACAGGTGCAGACCCATTAATTTTCAATGGGGCCGGAATGTGCTGTCCGCATTTGAGGATCCACATCCGCATCTGTGCTTCCGTTTCCGCCAAAAAATAAAACATGTCCTATTATTGTCCGCAATTGCAGGCAAGATTAGGCATTTTCTATTATAGTGACGGCGATGTGCGGTCCACAAATTGCGGAATTCACATTGCCGGTGTCCATGTTTTGCGGATCCGCAAAACACTTACGGACGTGTGAATAGAAAAAACTTTAAACTCACCTTCCTGAGCTCCCTCCAATCCAGCGCTGTGGTTGGCGTTACATCGTGGTTGCAATCCAGCAGAGAGTACAGAGCAGTAGCACTGGATCAGAAGGGGCTTGAGAAGGTAAGTTTATTTATTTATTTATTTATATGTGAAATGTAGAAATGTAGAAACTTGTGGCACTCACCAGATTCCTTCACAGTTCTTTTTATTTATTCTTTAAAACATGGCCACTGATGCGGGCACTCACCCAGTATCAGGCAACGGCCATTTCGCACTGACCGCGCTTCTTCTGGCCTCGGCGTTCATTCACTCCTATGCCCCGTCTGGCGTTAGCACTAGAGATCAGCAAATTTATAAAAAGTTCAATTCGGCTGATTCGCCGAATTTCACCCAAAAATTTGCTTTGTGACTAATTACTTTGTCACAAAGGGCATCTTTTTGTAAGTAGCGAGCGCAATGACAGGGAGCTGCGATAGCGCCGCCCCCGTCATTGTACCCCTCAGATGCCTCGTTCATACATGATTGCGGCATCTGAGTGTAAAATTAACAATAAAAATAGTAAAACTATTAAAGGTTACGTTTTTTCTTCATGTATATTCTAATGGATTGCCTTTCTTGTACAATGTTATAATATACTTTCTATGTTAGAAAGTATATTATAGTGCATTTGTATTGTGCGGCAGTTGTGTGCGGTTCTGCTGTGATACTGCAGGTATATAGAGGGACAAGCGTTATTGGAACAAATAATTTCTACTGGTGTGATATACAGTACCAGTCGTCCCCCCCCCGAAAAAAATGATTGAAGTGGGGTGTTATATACCAATATACTTTCTTTATAGTGCATTTCGGTACTGTATAGTGCATTTGCGCATGCGCGTACGCAAAAATTATGGAGATCGCAAATTCGAAGAATACATCTGTTATGTCACTGTCCATGTTGTGGGACTATTTGTGCACTTCTAGTAATTATTTCTTGGCTGCAAATATGAGCTAAAGGTTTTTCAGGTTCGCCTGCCATTAAAATGAATAGGACCCGTTCGCGAACATTTGATCGCGTTCGTGAACAGTCCCGGCAGATGTTCGTCCATCACTAATAGTAATGCTGAGAACAGCGTTATCGGCACTGGCTATGTTGGTGGAGCACTCGAAAGAGCGCAACAAGGAAAACAGGTCTCGCATGGAGGCCCAGTCATTGGTGTTGAAGTGGGGCTGTTCCGCAGAGCGACTCACCCGTGCGTGCCTCAGCTAAAACTCCACTATTGCCTGCTGCTGCTCGCACAGTCTGGCCAGCATGTGCAAGGTGGAGTTCCACCTTGTGGGCACGTCGCATATGAGGCAGTGAGCGGGAAGGCCGAAATTACGCTGCAGCACTGACAGGCGAGCAGAAGCAGGGTGAGAAGAACGCCGAAAGCGCGCACAGACGGCCCGCACTTTCTGCAGCAGCTCTGACATATCGGGGTAGTTTTTAAGGAAATTCTGCATCACCAAATTCAGCACATGCGCCAGGCAAGGGATGTGCGTCAGACCGGCTAGTTCCAGAGCTGTTACGAGATTTCACCCATTATCGCACACCATCAGGCCGGGCTTGAGGTTCACTGCCACCAACCACTCATCGGTCTGTTGTTCCATGCCCGTCCACAGCTCCTGCGCAGTGTGGGGTTTGTCCCCCAAACAGATAAGTTTTAATACTGCCTGCTGTCATTTACCCCTGGCTGTGCTGAAGTTGGTGGTGAAGGTGTTATGCTGACCAGATGAGGAGGCAGTAGAGGATGAGGAAGCAGAGTAGGAAGAGGAGGCAACAGGAGGCAAACTGAAGCGCCCTGCAATCCTCGGTGGTGGAAGAACATTCGCCAAACTGCTACCTGCCTGGGGCCCAGCCGCCACTGCATTTACCCAGTGTGCTGTTAGGGAGATATAACATCCCTGACTGTGCTTACTGGTCCACCTATCTGTAGTGAGGTGGACCTTGCCACAGATGGCTTTGCGCAGTGCACACCTGATTTTGCCCCCCAATTGGTTGTGCAGGGAAGGGATGGCTCTCCTGGAAAAGTAGTGGCGCCTGGGCACGATGTACTGTACTGTACTGTAAAACTCTCTGTCTCCACCAGACAGAATGACAGCATTTCAAAGGCCAGTCATTTTAAAATGCTGGCATTCAGGGCAGGTAGGGGTGTACTTCCTCTTCCGCTCCAGTGTTTGGGAGCTGGAGAGCTGAACACTTCCGTGGGACATTGTGGAGATGCTTAGTGGCCCAGGTGGTAGTGTTGCTGGCAGATGCTCTGTTTGCAGGGAGGCAGGTGGCACTGTCACTCCAGAGGTGGATGAAGAGGCCGAGACTGCAGCAGAAGAGGAAGCAGGAGGAGCCAGAGACCTTTCTTGCTTTTTAAGGTGTTTACTCCACTGCAGCTCAAGCTTTGCACTTAGATGCCTGGTATTGCCAAAAATTGGTGTTTTTTAAATCCCAGAAAATTATTGCAGTATTTCAAGCTTAAATTGCACACTGACAAAGCCTACATAGGCCTCAGATCGAGGATATTGCCAAAAATGGGTGCTTTTTTAAACCTACAAAATTATTGCTGTATTTCAAGCTTGTATTTTACACTGACAGATGCAGCAAGCGCCGCAAAATTAGAATTTTGCCCTAAATGGGTGTTTTTTTAATATCAGAATATGACAGCAGTGTATAACGCTTGTATTTAACTCTGACAGAGGCTGTAAAATTTAGTATTTTGCCCAAAAAGGGTGTTTTTTTTTTAAAACCCAGAAAATTATTGCTGCATTTCAAGCTTAAATTGCACACTGACAAATGCTGCAAAGGTCACAGATGTAGGGTCTTGCCAAAAATGGAAGATTTGTTTAAACCCAGAATATTATTGCAGTATTTCAAGCTTGTATTTGACTGTCACAAATGCACATATGTTTGCTGGTGCACAGAACTTGCATAAAATGGTCGCCGCCACCCACCTAACTAACAGACGGATAAAAGCAATTTTTATGGGTCACTGGGCTCAGGGCAGGGTAAAAAGATTGTGCACTGCACCCACAAAACAAAATCTAGGTAGATTGCTGGGTTAACAAGCACTTCAGATTAAAGATTCTGTCCTATTCTCTCCCTCAAAGCATCTTATCCCTACACTAATCTAGCTTATATAGAGGCTGGGTCACATGCTGCACTGGCCAATCACAGCCATGACATTAGTAGGCATGGCTGTGATGGCTTATAAGTAGGGATGAGCGAACTCGAACTGTATAGTTCGGGTTCGTACCGAATTTTGGGGTGTCCGTGACACGGACCCGAACCCGGACATTTTCGTAAAAGTCCGGGTTCGGGTTCGGTGTTCGTCGCTTTCTTGGCGCTTTTGTGACGCTTTCTTGGCGCTTTTTGAAAGGCTGCAAAGCAGCCAATCAACAAGCGTCATACTACTTGCCCCAAGAGGCCATCACAGCCATGCCTACTATTAGCATGGCTGTGATTGGCCAGAGCACCATGTGACCCAGCCTCTATTTAAGCTGGAGTCACATAGCGCCGCCCGTCACTCTGCTCTGATTAGCGTAGGGAGAGGTTGCGGCTGCGACAGTAGGGCGAGATTAGGCAGATTAACTCCTCCAAAGGACTTGATTAACTGATCGATCTGCAGCTGTGGATCATTGAGCTGCTGATCCTCAATTGCTCACTGTTTTTAGGCTGCCCAGACCGTTTGTCAGTCACATTTTTCTGGGGTGATCGGCGGCCATTTTGTGTCTTGTGGTGCGCCAGCACAAGCTGCGACCAAGTGCATTTAACCCTCAATGGTGTGGTTGTTTTTTGGCTAAAGCCTACATCAGGGTGAAGCTGTCACACCAAGTGCATTTAACCCTCAGTAGTGTGGTTGGTCAAGCTATCACACCAAGTGCATTTAACCAGCAATAGTCTGTTCATTTTTTGGCCATATACTAAATCAGGGGCAAGCTGCGCCCGTCACCAAGTGCATTTAACCCTCAGTAGTGTGGTTGGTCAAGCTGTGACACCAAGTGCATTTAACCAGCAATAGTCTGTTCATTTTTTGGCCATATACTACATGAGGGGCAAGCTGCGCCCATCACCAAGTGCATTTAACCAGCAATAGTGTGGTTATTTTTTGGCCATATCCCAGTCTAATTCTGTCACTAAATCCATACCGGTCACCCAGCGCCTAAATACTAGGCCTCAAATTTATATCCCGCTAAATCTCTCGTTACCGCTGTCCTGTTGTGGCTGGGAAAGTTATTTAGTGTCCGTCAAAGCACATTTTTTGTTCTGGGTTGAAATACAATTCCCAATTTAGCAATTTAAAAATTTAGTGGTTTCTGCTGTATCAGAGCTATTTGAAATCTATCCCTAAAAGGGTATATAATATTCAAGGTGCACATAGGGTCATTCAGAATAACTTCACACACCCGCTACTGTGCATTTCCAAGTCTAATTCTGTCACTAAACCCATACCTGTCACCCAGCGCCTAAATACTAGGCCTCAAATTCATATCCAGCTAAATCTGTCGTTAGTGCTGTAGCTGGGCGAGTTATTTAGTGTCCGTTCAAGCACATTTCTTGTTCTGGGTTGAAATACAATTCCCAATTTAGCAATTTCATAATTTAGTGGTTTCTGCTATATCAGAGCTATTTGAAATCTATCCCTAAAAGGGTATATAATATTCAAGGTGCACATTGGGTCATTCAGAATAACTTCACACACACCCGCTACTGTGTATTTCCAAGTCTAATTCTGTCACTAAACCCATACCTGTCACCCAGCGCCTAAATACTAGGCCTCAAATTCATATCCAGCTAAATCTGTCCTTAGTGCTGTAGCTGGGCGAGTTATTTAGTGTCCGTTCAAGCACATTTCTTGTTCTGGGTTGAAATACAATTCCCAATTTAGCAATTTCATAATTTAGTGGTTTCTGCTATATCAGAGCTATTTGAAATCTATCCCTAAAAGGGTATATAATATTCAAGGTGCACATTGGGTCATTCAGAATAACTTCACACACACCCGCTACTGTGTATTTCCAAGTCTAATTCTGTCACTAAACCCATACCTGTCACCCAGCGCCTAAATACTAGGCCTCAAATTTATATCCAGCTAAATCTGTCCTTAGTGCTGTAGCTGGGCGAGTTATTTAGTGTCCGTTCAAGCACATTTCTTGTTCTGGGTTGAAATACAATTCCCAATTTAGCAATTTCATAATTTAGTGGTTTCTGCTATATCAGAGCTATTTGAAATCTATCCCTAAAAGGGTATATAATATTCAAGGTGCACATTGGGTCATTCAGAATAACTTCACACACACCCGCTACTGTGTATTTCTAAGTCTAATTCTGTCACTAAACCCATACCTGTCACCCAGCACCTAAATACTAGGCCTCAAATTCATATCCAGCTAAATCTGTCCTTAGTGCTGTAGCTGGGCGAGTTATTTAGTGTCCGTTCAAGCACATTTCTTGTTCTGGGTTGAAATACAATTCCCAATTTAGCAATTTCATAATTTAGTGGTTTCTGCTATATCAGAGCTATTTGAAATCTATCCCTAAAAGGGTATATAATATTCAAGGTGCACATTGGGTCATTCAGAATAACTTCACACACACGCTACTGTGTATTTCCAAGTCTAATTCTGTCACTAAACCCATACCTGTCACCCAGCGCCTAAATACTAGGCCTCAAATTTATATCCTGCTAAATCTCTCGTTAACGCTGTCCTGTTGTGGCTGGGAAAGTTATTTAGTGTCCGTCAAAGCACATTTTTTGTTCTGGGTTGAAATACAATTCCCAATTTAGCAATTTCATAATTTAGTGGTTTCTGCTATATCAGAGCTATTTGAAATCTATCCCTAAAAGGGTATATAATATTCAAGGTGCACATTGGGTCATTCAGAATAACTTCACACACACCCGCTACTGTGTATTTCTAAGTCTAATTCTGTCACTAAACCCATACCTGTCACCCAGCGCCTAAATACTAGGCCTCAAATTCATATCCAGCTAAATCTGTCCTTAGTGCTGTAGCTGGGCGAGTTATTTAGTGTCCGTTCAAGCACATTTCTTGTTCTGGGTTGAAATACAATTCCCAATTTAGCAATTTCATAATTTAGTGGTTTCTGCTATATCAGAGCTATTTGAAATCTATCCCTAAAAGGGTATATAATATTCAAGGTGCACATTGGGTCATTCAGAATAACTTCACACACACACGCTTCTGTGCATTTCCAAGTCTAATTCTGTCACTAAATCCATACCGGTCACCCAGCGCCTAAATACTAGGCCTCAAATTTATATCCCGCTGAATTTGAATACAATACATTGGGCCAAATAATATATTTGTTGTTGTGGTGAACCATAACAATGAGAAAAACATCTAGTAAGGGACGCGGACGTGGACATGGTCGTGGTGGTGTTAGTGGACCCTCTTGTGCTGGGAGAGGACGTGGCCGTTCTGCCACATCCACACGTCCTAGTGTACCAACTACCTCAGGTCCCAGTAGCCGCCAGAATTTACAGCGATATATGGTGGGGCCCAATGCCGTTCTAAGGATGGTAAGGCCTGAGCAGGTACAGGCATTAGTCAATTGGGTGGCCGACAGTGGATCCAGCACGTTCACATTATCTCCCACCCAGTCTTCTGCAGAAAGCGCACAGATGGCGCCTGAAAACCAACCCCATCAGTCTGTCACATCACCCCCATGCATACCAGGGAAACTGTCTCAGCCTCAAGTTATGCAGCAGTCTCTTATGCTGTTTGAAGACTCCGCTGGCAGGGTTTCCCAAGGGCATCCACCTAGCCCTTCCCCAGCGGTGAAAGACATAGAATGCACTGACGCACAACCACTTATGTTTCCTGATGATGAGGACATGGGAATACCACCTCAGCATGTCTCTGATGATGACGAAACACAGGTGCCAACTGCTGCGTCTTTCTGCAGTGTGCAGACTGAACAGGAGGTCAGGGATCAAGACTGGGTGGAAGACGATGCAGGGGACGATGAGGTCCTAGACCCCACATGGAATGAAGGTCGTGCCACTGACTTTCACAGTTCGGAGGAAGAGGCAGTGGTGAGACCGAGCCAACAGCGTAGCAAAAGAGGGAGCAGTGGGCAAAAGCAGAACACCCGCCGCCAAGAGACTCCGCCTGCTACTGACCGCCGCCATCTGGGACCGAGCACCCCAAAGGCAGCTTCAAGGAGTTCCCTGGCATGGCACTTCTTCAAACAATGTGCTGACGACAAGACCCGAGTGGTTTGCACGCTGTGCCATCAGAGCCTGAAGCGAGGCATTAACGTTCTGAACCTGAGCACAACCTGCATGACCAGGCACCTGCATGCAAAGCATGAACTGCAGTGGAGTAAACACCTTAAAACCAAGGAAGTCACTCAGGCTCCCCCTGCTACCTCTTCTGCTGCTGCCGCCTCGGCCTATTCTGCTGCTGCCGCCTCGGCCTCTTCCTCCGCCTCTGGAGGAACGTTGGCACCTGCCGCCCAGCAAACAGGGGATGTACCACCAACACCACCACCACCACCACCTCCGTCACCAAGCGTCTCAACCATGTCACACGCCAGCGTTCAGCTCTCCATCTCACAAACATTTGATAGAAAGCATAAATTCCCACCTAGCCACCCTCGATCCCTGGCCCTGAATGCCAGCATTTCTAAACTACTGGCCTATGAAATGCTGTCATTTAGGCTGGTGGACACAGACAGCTTCAAACAGCTCATGTCGCTTGCTGTCCCACAGTATGTTGTTCCCAGCCGGCACTACTTCTCCAAGAGAGCCGTGCCTTCCCTGCACAACCAAGTATCCCATAAAATCAAGTGTGCACTGCGCAACGCCATCTGTAGCAAGGTCCACCTAACCACAGATACGTGGACCAGTAAGCACGGCCAGGGACGCTATATCTCCCTAACTGCACACTGGGTAAATGTAGTGGCAGCTGGGCCCCAGGCGGAGAGCTGTTTGGCGCACGTCCTTCCGCCGCCAAGGATCGCAGGGCAACATTCTTTGCCTCCTGTTGCCACCTCCTCCTTCTCGGCTTCCTCCTCCTCTTCTTCCACCTGCTCATCCAGTCAGCCACACACCTTCACCACCAACTTCAGCACAGCCCGGGGTAAACGTCAGCAGGCCATTCTGAAACTCATATGTTTGGGGGACAGGCCCCACACCGCACAGGAGTTGTGGCGGGGTATTGAACAACAGACCGACGAGTGGTTGCTGCCGGTGAGCCTCAAGCCCGGCCTGGTGGTGTGTGATAATGGGCGAAATCTCGTTGCAGCTCTGGGACTAGCCAATTTGACGCACATCCCTTGCTTGGCGCATGTGCTGAATTTGGTGGTGCAGAAGTTCATTCACAACTACCCCGACATGTCAGAGCTGCTGCATAAAGTGCGGGCCGTCTGTTCGCACTTCCGGCGTTCACATCCTGCTGCTGCTCGCCTGTCTGCGCTACAGCGTAACTTCGGCCTTCCCGCTCACCGCCTCATATGCGACGTGCCCACCAGGTGGAACTCCACCTTGCACATGCTGGACAGACTGTGCGAGCAGCAGCAGGCCATAGTGGAGTTTCAGCTGCAGCACGCACGGGTCAGTCGCACTACAGAACAGCACCACTTCACCACCAATGACTGGGCCTCCATGCGAGACCTGTGTGCCCTGTTGCGCTGTTTCGAGTACTCCACCAACATGGCCAGTGGCGATGACACCGTTATCAGCGTTACAATACCACTTCTATGTCTCCTTGAGAAAACACTTAGGGCGATGATGGAAGAGGAGGTGGCCCAGGAGGAGGAGGAGAAGGAGGAAGAGGGGTCATTTTTAGCACTTTCAGGCCAGTCTCTTCGAAGTGACTCAGAGGGAGGTTTTTGGCAACAGCAGAGGCCAGGTACAAATGTGGCCAGCCAGTGCCCACTACTGGAGGACGAGGAGGACGAGGATGAGGAGGAGGTGGAGGAGGATGAGGATGAAGCATGGTCACAGCGGGGTGGCACCCAACGCAGCTCGGGTCCATCACTGGTGCGTGGCTGGGGGGAAAGGCAGGACGATGACGATACGCCTCCCACAGAGGACAGCTTGTCCTTACCCCTGGGCAGCCTGGCACACATGAGCGACTACATGCTGCAGTGCCTGCGCAACGACAGCAGAGTTGCCCACATTTTAACCTGTGCGGACTACTGGGTTGCCACCCTGCTGGATCCACGCTACAAAGACAATGTGCCCACCTTACTTCCTGCACTGGAGCGTGATAGGAAGATGCGCGAGTACAAGCGCACGTTGGTAGACGCGCTACTGAGAGCATTCCCAAATGTCACAGGGGAACAAGTGGAAGCCCAAGGCCAAGGCAGAGGAGGAGCAAGAGGTCGCCAAGGCAGCTGTGTCACGGCCAGCTCCTCTGAGGGCAGGGTTAGCATGGCAGAGATGTGGAAAACTTTTGTCAACACGCCACAGCTAACTGCACCACCACCTGATACGCAACGTGTTAGCAGGAGGCAACATTTCACTAACATGGTGGAACAGTACGTGTGCACACCCCTCCACGTACTGACTGATGGTTCGGCCCCATTCAACTTCTGGGTCTCTAAATTATCCACGTGGCCAGAGCTAGCCTTTTATGCCTTGGAGGTGCTGGCCTGCCCGGCAGCCAGCGTTTTGTCTGAACGTGTATTCAGCACGGCAGGGGGCGTCATTACAGACAAACGCAGCCGCCTGTCTACAGCCAATGTGGACAAGCTGACGTTCATAAAAATGAACCAGGCATGGATCCCACAGGACCTGTCCGTCCCTTGTCCAGATTAGACATTAACTACCTCCCCATAACCATATATTATTGGACTCCAGGGCACTTCCTCATTCAATCCTATTTTTATTTTCATTTTACCATTATATTGCGAGGCTACCCAAAGTTGAATGAACCTCTCCTCTGCCTGTGTGCTAGGCCTAAATATATGCCAATGGACTGTTGCAGTGGTGGCTGACATGAAGCCTGATTCTCTGCTATGACATGCAGACTAATTCTCTGCTGACATGAAGCCAGATTGTCTGTTACGGGACCTCTCTCCTCTGCCTGGGTGCTGGGCCTAAATTTATGACAATGGACTGTTGCAGTGGTGGCTGACGTGAAGCCTGATTCTCTGCTATGACATGCAGACTGATTCTCTGCTGACATGAAGCCAGATTGTCTGTTACGGGACCTCTCTGCTCTGCCTGTGTGCTAGGCCTAAATATATGCCAATGGACTGTTGCAGTGGTGGGTGACGTGAAGCCTCATTCTCTGCTATGACATGCAGACTGATTCTCTGCTGACATGAAGCCAGATTGTCTGTTACGGGACCTCTCTCCTCTGCCTGTGTGCTAGGCCTAAATATATGCCAATGGACTGTTGCAGTGGTGGCTGACGTGAAGCCTCATTCTCTGCTATGACATGCAGACTGATTCTCTGCTGACATGAAGCCAGATCGTCTGTTACGGGACCTCTCTGCTCTGCCTGTGTGCTAGGCCTAAATATATGCCAATGGACTGTTGCAGTGGTGGGTGACGTGAAGCCTCATTCTCTGCTATGACATGCAGACTGATTCTCTGCTGACATGAAGCCAGATTGTCTGTTACGGGACCTCTCTCCTCTGCCTGTGTGCTAGGCCTAAATATATGCCAATGGACTGTTGCAGTGGTGGCTGACGTGAAGCCTCATTCTCTGCTATGACATGCAGACTGATTCTCTGCTGACATGAAGCCAGATCGTCTGTTACGGGACCTCTCTGCTCTGCCTGTGTGCTAGGCCTAAATATATGCCAATGGACTGTTGCAGTGGTGGGTGACGTGAAGCCTGATTCTCTGCTATGACATGCAGACTGATTCTCTGCTGTCATGAAGCCAGATTGTCTGTTACGGGACCTCTCTCATCTGCCTGTGTGCTAGGCCTAAATATATGCCAATGGACTGTTGCAGTGGTGGCTGACGTGAAGCCTCATTCTCTGCTATGACATGCAGACTAATTCTCTGCTGACATGAAGCCAGATTGTCTGTTACGGGACCTCTCTCCTCTGCCTGGGTGCTGGGCCTAAATTTATGACAATGGACTGTTGCAGTGGTGGCTGACGTGAAGCCTGATTCTCTGCTATGACATGCAGACTGATTCTCTGCTGACATGAAGCCAGATTGTGGTGTATGGGGAGGTTGCTCGTCTGCACTGGGTTCATGCAGTGAGCGGATGGACACAAGGCGCAATTCACAACCCAGTTGAGGATACGAAATATTTTTTATTATTTTTTGATTAGCAAAGACGACGCGTTTCGGGGTACGCAGACCCCTTTATCAAGTCTAAAAGGATCAACACAAAATTTGATGATGTAATATGTATAAAAATACAATTAAAATTTAAATTAGAAATGAAAATTAATATGTAAAAAATATATATATATATATATATAAGCATATGAAAAAGACGGATCCATGAGTATAAATGGACGAATCAATAGGTAAAATAATTTTGTTGGGTTAAAACAAAGACGAGAAAATAGTATAAGTATAAGCATAAGTATAGGCTTGCATATAGAGCGTGTAAAATGATATAAAAATAAGGAATAAATGAATAGTACATAATGCAGACGGATATTAGTTTCTACAGATGCGGTGCAGCAGCGTTGCGGTGCAGCAGCGGGCTGGACGGGGTGTGGTGAAGATACATGTTAGCTGATGGTGGGGGCGGGCGTGGAGGACATGGGCGGGGCATGTTGCTGGGGACGTGGTCGGGTAGTCCGGAGTGAGGAAGGGTGTTGAGCCTGCCTTGTGAGGGGCTGGTGGATGCCGATGTTGGGGTGTGTTGTTAGTGCTGGAGGGGGGAAACGGGATGGGAGATGATAAGACTGGGTGGCCAGATGGGCGGCGTGATGGGGGGCGGTCCTATGGCTGGTGATGCTGAGTGGTCGGTGGATGCAGTGGTGACTGCTGTTGCAATGTGAGACGGAGGGTGGATAAATGGTGTGGGTTGACCAATGAAGGGGGACTGGTGTGGGAGGATGAGGGGGGGACTGGCTCGGTTTTGGGGGTTCTGGAGTGGTGGGGGGGGGGAAAAACTTTTGTGAGGAGGATGATTGGGGGTGGTGGTAGGTTATGTAGGATGTGGAGGGGAAAGTGGGGGTGTGTGGGGTGTGAAGGGGAGGTGTAGGGGTGTTGATGTGGATGAAATGTGTGGTGAGATGGGTGTATTGGTGTGTGGTCTGGAGTTGTGGGGGTGACTGGAATTGGGATGGGGATGTGGACCGGTGGTGTGCAGAGTGGACCGGAGGTCCGGATGGGGTGTGTAGCTGGGAAGGAGATGGGATGAGAGGCCGGGTGTCAGCGGGATGGGTGATGGGTCCTGGGGTCAGACCGAGTGTCCTGGTGTGTGGTGCAGGGGTGGGAGAGTGTGGAACTGGAGGTGAGGGGGGGGTTTGCGGGGTGGAACGTGACAGCGCAGGTGCTAGAAACACTGGTTTTCCATGCTCTCGTTTAGTCCATTGGGTTCAAGTGTGTGGAGCTTAAATATCCAAAACATTTCACGTCTTTGGAGGGTCCTGTATCTGTCTGGGCAATGGGCCTCGATGTGTTCTATGGGGGTGATAGATAGTTGGGAGGGGTCCTGGTTGTGAGTAGCCAGGAAGTGTCTGGAGACGCTATGTTTTAGGTATCCCTTGGTGATGTTGGATCTATGTTTGTTGATGCGTTCCCTTAGGGCCTGGATTGTCCTGCCAACGTACTGTAAGCCGCAATCGCACTCCAATAGGTAGATCACGTATGATGTTGCACAGTTGATGAAATTCTTTATTTTGAAGTCTTCGCCAGTGGTTTTGCTCCTAAAGGTCTGTGTTTTGTTGGAAATGTTGGTACAGCATTTACATCGGGTATGGCCACATCTGAAGCTGCCAACAGGGGCAGGGGTCCCGCTGATAGTACTCGATGAGGCTGTTTTTTTCTTTTTCAGTTTGCTTGGGGCCAGGATGTTTTTTAGTGACTTTGCTTTTCGGAATGTGATTTGTGGTCTCTGTGGTATGTTGGGTTTGAGGTATGGATCATTCGTTAAAATGTGCCAGTGTTTCATCAGGATCTTCCTTAAAGTTTCGTGGTTAGTGTTGTAGGTGGTGATCAGTGATGTTTTGTATGGATTTGTAGTTTCTGTTTCTTTTTTAGGTTTGGTTTTGATTGTCAGGCATTCCTCTTGGCTTAGGTTGTTTGCCCGGGAGAAGGCGTTCTCCACGATCTTACTCGGGTATCCTTTATTCATAAATCTGTTCTGTAGGATTGTACTTTGGGTGATGAAGTCCTCTTTGGTAGAACAGTTCCTCCTTATGCGTTTAAATTGGCTGTATGGAATGTTGTTCTTCCATTTTCTGTAGTGCGCGCTCCTAAAGTCCAGATAGTTGTTTCCGTCTACTTTTTTGAAAAAGGTTTTGGTTTGTATGTTTTCATTGCAGGGAAATAAGAGTAGGTCCAGGTATTCAATTGAAGTGGTTGAGATATTGGCTGTGAAAGTGAGGTTCCAGGTGTTGGTGTTGAGGTATGTAATGAATGCTTCTGCCTCTTTAATGCTTCCTCCCCAGATTATGATGAGGTCGTCGATGTATCGTTTGTAGAAGATGATCATGTCGTTCCAGTTGTGGTTATTGTAGATTAGTTGTTCTTCAAAACGTCCCATGTAGAGGTTAGCGTAACTCGGCGCGAAACGCGTCCCCATGGCGGTCCCTTTCTGCTGTTTGTACAGACAGTTTTCGAAGTTGAACACATTGTGGGTTAGGATGAAACGGATGGCATCTGTGACAAATGTCTTATGTTCTGAGGAGAGTTGAGTATCCGTATCCAGGTAATGTTGAGATGTTGTGATACCTGCTTCGTGTGGAATGTTTGAATATAAGGATGCTACGTCTAGTGTCATCCAGCAGTACGAGGGGTTCCATTTGATATCCTTTAGTAGGGAAATGAGTTGGGCGGAATCTCTAAGGTGAGAACGGAGATTAGTGACATGCTTCTGTAAGAAAAGGTCGACGTAGTGTGAGAGGTTACTGGTCAGGGAGTTGATTCCTGATATGATGGGTCTTCCTGGTGGGTTTTTGATGTTTTTGTGCACCTTTGGTAAATGGTAAAATGTTGCTGTGGTTGGGTGATCAATGGTGATGAATTCCCTTTCTTTTTTGTTTAGTATGTGGTTGTCTTCAGCTCGTTTTAGTAGTATTCCGAGTTCCTTTGTCTCCTCGGTGAGAGGGTTAAAGGTGAGGGGTTTGTAATAAGAGGTGTCTTCCAGGATCCTGTGTGCTTCTTTGATGTAGTCAGATTTCTTTTGCAGTACAATCCCGCCTCCTTTGTCCGCACTCCTTATTATGATGTTGTCGTTAGTGCTTAGTTCTTTCAGAGCGTCTTTTTCTTTCTTAGTGAGGTTCGGTTTGGTGTTGGTGTTTTTGTTGATGGTTCTGACTTCTTTGGAAACGAGGGAAAAGAATGTATTTATGTGGTTGCCTCTATGGTAAATGGGATTGAAAGTGGATTTTGGTTTGAGTTCAGTGTGTAGAGTGATATCCAAGCCTGGGTCCTGTGGGGGGTCTTCTTTTCTCGCTGTGGGTTGTTCAGCTCGAATAGCGAAATGTCGCTGTAGTGTGATTTTACGAATAAATGAGTTGAGATCAACGAATAATTCAAATTCGTTGAACTTCTCAGTTGGGCAGAAGGTTAGCCCTCTTTTGAGTAAGGAGATCTGTGCTGGTGTGAGGTCATATCCAGAGAGATTGAAAATTTTCACGGTTGTACAGTTTTGTTCCGTTTCGGACTGTGTTTGCTCTGGGGGGTTTTCTTTGGTTCCTTTGTTTTTGATATGACGTCTGATGGTTCCTCCTCTCCGTCCTCGTCTGCATTTTTTCTTTTGGTCCCTTTTTGGGTTGGTGCTGCTTTTACTTTGAAGAAGTCTGTTATTGTAGAAATGTTCCCTGATGGGTGTTTGAGGACGTAAGTTGTTTGCGGGGTCAGGGTCCCCGGGAGCGGTAAAAAAGAGACTGATGAGATGTTGGTGTGGTAGGGGGATACAGGAGGGTTGTCTAGGTTGCTGTCATTATGAACTGTGAGTAGTGAGTCCTCATAGGCCGAGGAGTCTAATCTGTTTTGGGGTGGTGAAGGTTTGGTGGAACCAAATGAAGTGGGGGGCAGGTTGAGTGGACATCCCTCTGGGAGTTCCAACGGTGAGACAGAGGTGTGATTGCTGTGTTGAGGTATGGATGGTGGAGTGAAGAAGATGGGGGTACCAGAGTGGGTGTCTGGATGGATGGTGAAGGAGTGTGGTTTGGTCGTGCGTGTGTTGGGGTTTGTGGGTGTTATTGGAAAAATTGAATGGTGTACATCTCGGTTCGGCTGATGTCCAGCTGGAGGTGACTTACGGTGTGGGGTGGGGTGGGGACTGTGGGATGAGGTAGTGGTATGCGGATTGTGGGTGGGTTTGGTTGTGGGTTGGTGGTGGTGGTGTGTGTTTGTTTTGCGGAAGAACATGCCGGGTGGCCGTTTGGGTGGTGCTTTTTGAAGTGTATGTGGGTGATACTGTGTGTGATGTGTTTGGGTGCGGTTTTCGGTTGGCAAGTGTGTGTTGGGTGGATCTTGGTTGGGCGTGTTGGTTGGGTCGGTGTTTTTGGACCAGAAGTGGATGTTATTGTTCTGGAAGTCGGTTCTATCTCTTTTGAGTTTGGCTGTTTTTTTCTCAATGAGTTCACGCTCATGTTGTATGAGTCTACCTGTGGTCTGTCTGTTTAGTCTGATGTAGTCTGTGTGAGATTTGTGTGTTAGAAGAAGTTTGTTGTGTTCTTGTATTGTGTCTTTGAGGTTGTGGCAGAGAGATTCTCTTTTTGTTACTAGGCGTGTGATCATGCCACGGGCACATTCTAAGAGGTAATTGTTCCAGTCTTTTGTGAAGTCTGGATCGTTGAGAAAAGGGCTTTTGAATCTTAGGCGAAGTCCTCTTGGAACCAGAGACTCACTCAGATAAGTCTCTAGGAGGATCCAGTCCAAATGGTGTTGTGTTTCTTCTTTGAGAGTGGATTCTAGGCGAAAAAATAGGTTCGCTAGGTCTTTTTGGCTTATCGTCTCTATAACGGGTTCCCCCATTGTTGTGCGCTTGGCAGTGCTTCTGGTGGTCTCTGTCTCGGTCCATATGCTGGTGAGTTTCTTCCGTTCATGTAGACGGTGTTCGCAGTAGTCCATTCTTTGTGGTTGTCAGTGGAGGGTTCCTTGGGATAAGACCTAGAGCCGCCGTATCTCTGAGTGGGTTTAGCACTCTTTACCCGAAGGTTCGGGACAATACAGTGGTTAAATGGCAAAAGAGAAAAGGGGAGAAGGCGCTCATAGGTGGTGGTTGACAAGAGATGTTGTTACTTGTTCTTAGCCAGGGTGAGTGGTTGCTACTCACCTTGGTTAGTTTGTACTTTTTGGTAGTACAGTTCTTGGTGGCGGTAAAAACGTGGGGTGTTGTGGGTTGGTGCAGCCGATTGACGTCCAAGTTGACCATGGGCGGGAGCCAAGCCGCCACTTTGGTGCGAATTGTGGTGTATGGGGAGGTTGCTCGTCTGCACTGGGTTCATGCAGTGAGCGGATGGACACAAGGCGCAATTCACAACCCAGTTGAGGATACGAAATATTTTTTATTATTTTTTGATTAGCAAAGACGACGCGTTTCGGGGTACGCAGACCCCTTTATCAAGTCTAAAAGGATCAACACAAAATTTGATGATGTAATATGTATAAAAATACAATTAAAATTTAAATTAGAAATGAAAATTAATATGTAAAAAATATATATATATATATATAAGCATATGAAAAAGACGGATCCATGAGTATAAATGGACGAATCAATAGGTAAAATAATTTTGTTGGGTTAAAACAAAGACGAGAAAATAGTATAAGCATAAGCATAAGTATAGGCTTGCATATAGAGCGTGTAAAATGATATAAAAATAAGGAATAAATGAATAGTACATAATGCAGACGGATATTAATTTCTACAGATGTGAGCGGTTGTATGTGTATCTGGTGCTGGGTGATTCTGTTTGGTTGTATGGTCTGAATTTCGACTGATCAATGTGTGGAAAAAGAGTTGTTTTCTTTTTTTCTTCCAAAAGACAAATGTGTTGCTGAGTGAGTGTGTCATGTATGGGATGCTGTGTGTGGGTCATAAGTTGTATTATAATGTAATATAATTACCTGTATCCTTGTCACCGTAGGCTAATTGGAGGTCACTCTCGTTGGAGATCCCTTATTTGGGGGGGGTTTTATGTTGCGGTCCGCACTGCTGTGGTGGGTGATAAAGTTATGTTTAGTGGGGTGGCGTTTGGATGTGGAGATGGGAGGGACAGGGTGAGTGAGGGGTTAATGAGAGAATGTGAGGATATGTGAATCTGCTGGTTTGGTTATGTAGCATGGTTGGTATTGATTGTTCGGGTTGTGGTGGTTTTTATTATTATTATTTGGTTGCTGGGGGACGTGGGTGGGTGGCAGGTGTGGGGAGAGTGACTGTGAGTGATGTAAGGCAGGGATCCGGGTTTGATGCAGGATGCGATAGGCACTGGGTAGTGATCGATGGGCAGTGATGGTGTGCATGGGATGTGGGGGATAGTGGTGGTGGCTGGGTGGCAGTGGCGTTATGTGAAGGGATGGAGGGGGCAGGATAAGCAGGGGGTACCTGTGCAGTAAGGGGTTAATGGGGGAAGGTGGTCTGCTGGTTGGGCTGTGTAGTTTGTTGGATGTTTCTGGGGGGAATAGTATGCTGGGGGACGTGAATGAGTGGCAGGCATGGGGGGAGTAGCTGTGAATAATGTGGGGCTTGGGTCCGGACTTGGTGTGGATTTGTGGTGGGCAGTGAACAATGGCGTGTGTGGGATGTGGGGGATAGCGGTGGTTACCTTTTGGATGCGGCCGGTGAGTGTCCTCCAGTGATGGCGCTTCTGCACTATGCTTCTGCACGTGTGGCCAGTGGTGTGCAGAAGCGCGCTCTATCCAGGGGTTATGAGGGCGGTGACGGGGGCGTGGTCGGGGCGTGTGTGGTGAGGGGGTGGGTGGTGATGGCTGTGACTGTGTGCACTGGAGCGGGGGGCGGGGCTGAGTGCGGTGGGTGGAGAGGGGGCGGGCATGGTGGGGAGCCGGTGTGGAACGGAGTGAGGGTGGGCGGTGGTTCCTGGTGGTGGAGGAGGAGGCTGGCTGTAGCGATGCAGGCGGAGGCGTGGCAGTGGGCGTGATGGGGAGCCGGACCTGGGTGTGTGTGGTGGTGGTGGGCGGGGCGGCGTTGCGGTGCAGCAGCGGGCTGGACGGGGTGTGGTGAAGATACATGTTAGCTGATGGTGGGGGCGGGCGTGGAGGACATGGGCGGGGCATGTTGCTGGGGACGTGGTCGGGTAGTCCGGAGTGAGGAAGGGTGTTGAGCCTGCCTTGTGAGGGGCTGGTGGATGCCGATGTTGGGGTGTGTTGTTAGTGCTGGAGGGGGGAAACGGGATGGGAGATGATAAGACTGGGTGGCCAGATGGGCGGCGTGATGGGGGGCGGTCCTATGGCTGGTGATGCTGAGTGGTCGGTGGATGCAGTGGTGACTGCTGTTGCAATGTGAGACGGAGGGTGGATAAATGGTGTGGGTTGACCAATGAAGGGGGACTGGTGTGGGAGGATGAGGGGGGGACTGGCTCGGTTTTGGGGGTTCTGGAGTGGTGGGGGGGGGGAAAACTTTTGTGAGGAGGATGATTGGGGGTGGTGGTAGGTTATGTAGGATGTGGAGGGGAAAGTGGGGGTGTGTGGGGTGTGAAGGGGAGGTGTAGGGGTGTAGATGTGGATGAAATGTGTGGTGAGATGGGTGTATTGGTGTGTGGTCTGGAGTTGTGGGGGTGACTGGAATTGGGATGGGGATGTGGACCGGTGGTGTGCAGAGTGGACCGGAGGTCCGGATGGGGTGTGTAGCTGGGAAGGAGATGGGATGAGAGGCCGGGTGTCAGCGGGATGGGTGATGGGTCCTGGGGTCAGACCGAGTGTCCTGGTGTGTGGTGCAGGGGTGGGAGAGTGTGGAACTGGAGGTGAGGGGGGGGGTTTGCGGGGTGGAACGTGACAGCGCAGGTGCTAGAAACACTGGTTTTCCATGCTCTCGTTTAGTCCATTGGGTTCAAGTGTGTGGAGCTTAAATATCCAAAACATTTCACGTCTTTGGAGGGTCCTGTATCTGTCTGGGCAATGGGCCTCGATGTGTTCTATGGGGGTGATAGATAGTTGGGAGGGGTCCTGGTTGTGAGTAGCCAGGAAGTGTCTGGAGACGCTATGTTTTAGGTATCCCTTGGTGATGTTGGATCTATGTTTGTTGATGCGTTCCCTTAGGGCCTGGATTGTCCTGCCAACGTACTGTAAGCCGCAATCGCACTCCAATAGGTAGATCACGTATGATGTTGCACAGTTGATGAAATTCTTTATTTTGAAGCCAGATTGTCTGTTACGGGACCTCTCTCCTCTGCCTGTGTGCTAGGCCTAAATATATGCCAATGGACTGTTGCAGTGGTGGCTGACGTGAAGCCTCATTCTCTGCTATGACATGCAGACTAATTCTCTGCTGACATGAAGCCAGATTGTCTGTTACGGGACCTCTCTCCTCTGCCTGGGTGCTGGGCCTAAATTTATGACAATGGACTGTTGCAGTGGTGGCTGACGTGAAGCCTGATTCTCTGCTATGACATGCAGACTGATTCTCTGCTGACATGAAGCCAGATTGTCTGTTACGGGACCTCCCTCCTCTGCCTGGGTGCTGGGCCTAAATATATGCCAATGGACTGTTGCAGTGGTGGCTGACGTGAAGCCTCATTCTCTGCTATGACATGCAGACTAATTCTCTGCTGACATGAAGACAGATTCTCTGTTACGGGACCTCCCTCCTCTGCCTGGGTGCTGGGCCTAAATATATGCCAATGGACTGTTGCAGTGGTGGCTGACGTGAAGCCTCATTCTCTGCTATGACATGCAGACTAATTCTCTGCTGACATGAAGACAGATTCTCTGTTACGGGACCTCTCTCCTCTGCCTGGGTGCCGGGGCCTAAATATCTGAGAATGGACTGTTCCAGTGGTGGGTGACGGGAAGCCAGATTCTCTGCTATGGAACCTCTCTCCAATTGATTTTGGTTAATTTTTATTTATTTAATTTTTATTTTAATTCATTTCCCTATCCACATTTGTTTGCAGGGGATTTACCTACATGTTGCTGCCTTTTGCAGCCCTCTAGCTCTTTCCTGGGCTGTTTTACAGCCTTTTTAGTGCCGAAAAGTTCGGGTCCCCATTGACTTCAATGGGGTTCGGGTTCGGGACGAAGTTCGGATCGGGTTCGGATCCCGAACCCGAACATTTCCGGGATGTTCGGCCGAACTTCTCGAACCCGAACATCCAGGTGTTCGCTCAACTCTACTTATAAGGGCACACAAGTTAAACTCTTGTTGATTGGCTGCTCTGCAGCCTTTCCAAAAGCACCATTAAATCACCAAACACCGTACCCGAACTTTTACTGAAAAGTTCGGGTTCGGGGTCCAAAAATCCTAAAGTTCGGTACGAACCCGAACTTTACAGATATGCTCAACCCTACCAGGGAGAGAGGAGAAAAGATCTGTGGCTGTGGCTGTTATCAGAAATGCAACTGCGCCTCAAAGTATCTAATTGCAAGTAAATGCAATTTTTTCTCCATTTTCACAGAAATCCAATTTTTTTATTGTGGGACTTAATATAATTAAGCAGTATATAGAAGAATATATATATATATATATATATATATATATATATATATATACAGTACAGACCAAAAGTTTGGACACACCTTCTCATTCAAAGAGTTTTCTTTATTTTCATGACTATGAAGGCATCAAAACTATGAATCAACACATGTGGAATTATATACATAACAAAAAAGTGTGAAACAACTGAAAATATGTCATATTCTAGGTTCTTCAAAGTAGCCCTTACTTTCAAAGTTTTCCCAATTTTTCGGACTGACTGACCTTCATTTCTAACAGTAATGATGGCCATTTGCTTTTCTTTACTTAGCTGCTTTTTTCTTGCCATAATACAAATTCTAATAGTCTATTCAGTAGGACTATCAGCTGTGTATCCACCTGACTTCTCCTCAACGCAACTGATGGTCCCAACCCCATTTATAAGGCAAGAAATCCCACTTATTAAACCTGACAGGGCACACCTGTGAAGTGAAAACCATTTCAGGTGACTACCTCTTGAAGCTCATCAAGAGAATGCCAAGAGTATGCAAAGCAGTAATCAAAGCAAAAGGTGGCTACTTTGAAGAACCTAGAATATGACATATTGTCAGTTGTTTCACACTTTTTTGTTATGTATATAATTCCACATGTGTTAATTCATAGTTTTGATGCCTTCAGTGTGAATCTACAATTTTCATTGTGAAAATAAAGAAAACTCTTTGAATGAGATGGTGTGTCCAAACCTTTGGTCTGTACTGTATATAATTACTGCAGCAATGTCCACAGTGTTTGTCAGCAATCTACCTATGTGTATTAAGTTGAAATGCCATGAGCAGCAGAAGAAGCAGCAGCAGTGGCAGCAGTAGTAGTAGCAGAAGCAGCCATTTCAGTCTCCTCAACATGATGGATCCATTTTTCGGATCCACTGCTAGCACAGGTTCTAAAACACCGGTCTTAATAAATATGCCCCTATGAGGCTAGAGGGGGTTATATACCAACTGTCAGGGCAATTGGAGAAACTTTGGTTCAACCCAAATCAATTCGGGTCTGAGACGAACGTTTTAAAAAATTTGGTGCACCGGTCCAGAAACGAATCTCGACTGGTTCGCTCATCTCTAGTTCAAGGTGCATAACCCCAAAAATTATTCAGTTAAAAAGTCATCAAAATTTACAAAGATAATTGTATCCCAATGACAATATAACATTGCAGAAAAACAAGTGATCCCATTTAACATACAGAATGTTAGACCGCCAGTCTATGGTGCATGTGATCACTTGGAAGACCCAGTTAATCAGCATGTGGACGTATCAGTGGTAAAACATCTGTATTACTGAAGTGCATGCACTGGCTTTGTTTTCTAGTGTTGCCTCCCCATAGTATGGTAGTATGGTACAATACTACGGTATATGGCCTGCCCTGCTCTTTATCTATGCTAGAGTTAAAGGGCCAGAGGAGAATTCTAGAAGTTCTTTGGAGGGCATGGAAATAAAGTAGGCAGAGGCACATACAAAATTTACTGTCATTATTTGCGCAATTGTCTCTCCACAGGCGGTGAAGGTACTTCCTAGAATTATATAACGCTAGTTTACATGGTGCTCAAGCTTGCTGGTTGCATCATTCAATATGGAGACATTAAATCATTGTGGTTACAGTCTCTTAGCAGCATATCACTCTTGACGGTTTCCCTTTGAGTCACAGTTCTTTAACTATTCACAGTCAATATTTATAGTCCAGAAGTCCTATGGGGATCTTTATGATGCATGGCTTATATTTTAGCCCCTTGGCCTCGTGTATTAGTGCAGAGTCTCCTCATTATGTCCAGGGCATTACTCTTCCTACTGCTCCAGTGTTCTAAGGGACTAATGCACGGGCCAGGGTGTTGGATCCTCTATGGCCCGTAACACTAACAATTACCAATTTTTCCCAAAGACCCAGCTCTTCAATCCTGGCACTTGGGCAGTGTGGAATACTCTCTCTCTCCTCTCACATTAGCCATCAGCTTGTCATCTTTGGTTGTTGTCTCTAGAACTGCCTTCTTTGGCCATCATGTGTGTTGGCCATCTCACCTTCAGTGTCACAACAGCATTGAGTGATATTCGTCTTCGTCCAACAGCTGCTCCACTCGATAGGCTGCTCCATCATGTGGCTTACCTCCATTATAGTCTTGCATGGAGGATGACCCTTCTCCTCCCACATAAGCTTTGTCTGTACCATATCCAAGAGTGAAATGAACACAGAAAGAAGGGTTTCACCTCTTCTGCCCTTTCAATTTACTCTTGCTTTTGGTTTACAGCACTGATGCAAAACACTGACCAAATACTGACCATGTGAAATTAAACTTAGGGTCAGAAATAAATTAAAATGAATGCAAAATCTACAAAAGGTTTCCAATCTATGTCATGTGCCATTTACAGTATAATGTGGGTATCTTTATATGTGGCAAATGGGTCCCTTTTGGCTTCTTCTATCGCTACACCTCTGGTTTGGGCAGCAAACTAAATCAAGTGAAGTCTAGCCGTCCTGGTCTTTGTGACTTGTGGTATTGGAGGTACATAACTGTAACAGTATAAGATGTGTAAAAAGAAAATAGATTTTCTATATTCATCAAAACAAGTACACTTAGCAGCTGACATACTGATGACTAAATTAATCAATGAAGATGTGCATACCTTTTGTTTTTCTCTCATTAATTCTTTTCCCTCTAATTTTCTTAATTGATGTTTCTATTCTAGACATGCCTGGCTTGTGAAATGAAACCAGACATGAAAACGGAGAAACACGCTTAATGTATTATTCACAGTACAATGCCGGTAGATTACTCTGCATCTGATAATGAAGACAAGGTGCTTACACTTTGCTTTGATAACAAAAGAACTTGAATTGGTCTACTGTAAATCTGATTTACAGCCATGTGGCCACTGAATGGCTATTACCACAGCAATTTTCTTTTACTTACATTATTTCCTTTTAAATTTGCTGTTATTTCCTTTTTTTATTTTTATTTTTTTGGAACAGACTAAGGACAACTGCCCGGCAAGGTTAAGTGCATTCTAACCACTGGCAACAATGATTACCTTTAAATAAAATAAAATAGGAAAATCTGTTTTCATCTTTGACAGCTAATTTACTAATGAATATGTGCGCTTAATTTATAATAAAGTCATATTGGCCAGAGATAATTCAGCACTGATATTTATCTGGGATTATTTTTTTATTTTTATTGTTGGAGACTTCTATTAAATAAATTGGAAAGGATTAATTTCGCGAGATGAGATTGTCACAGACTGCTGCATAAACTAGATTCATGTCAGCACTAAATTTAATTATTGATCGCAATACAATAGTGCTGAGAATATCAATCCCCAAGCAGCTTCCAGTAACTCTCAGCAAATTCCAAATATAGAGCCCGAGCAAAAGTGTGATTGCAAATGACTACATTTTTAATAAATATTTCATTAACAATTTCAAAACGCCATTTATCATTCCATACTGTCCACTTATGACTTGCCGTATAGACTTTATTTCATTAACATGCCAGTGGCGGTGTGTGTGATTTTTACAGATTTATCGTCAGCCTAGTACATAAAAGATTACAGTTTTTAATGAATTTTAAATATGTACATGGTTTTATTGGGGAAGAGTTGCGGTAATTTATGTTCATGACAATAATAATAATAATTACTATACAGATGCTGTGGATTTAGGAGTCAACATCCAGGGGTCAGAGCAGCTAGAGATACATGTCAATTAACCACTTCATTGCCAGAATATCCTCACAAAAGTAATGGGGGATTATCATTGGGAGGATTTTTGAAGTCAGTTTTGTTTGAGTTTGCCAAAATTTGAGCAAAATTTATAAAATCTTGATGTATGAATAAAGTTGCTACAACTTTAACGTGTTACTTTCACCACCCCCTAACTGAAGTGAGATTGCATTTTTTGTGACATTTAAAAAATCTGGCACCTAACTAACTATCCCCACATTCTCACATATTTTTTAAAGGTGGTGAGAGTGGAGTAAAATCACAAAAAGTGGATTTATTTTTTTTTAAGTAAAATTGGCTTGCACTAAAATTTGTGACTCTTTAAGGCAAAAACCAGCAGACATGGCTTGTGTATATCAGAGAGGCAGAATCTTTGATCAGGACTAGAGATGGCTTTGCGGTTTGCCCGATGGTCGTTTGGCGGCGCACTTTGCGTGTTCGTGATTCGCCGATATTCGCGCCCGCCATATTCTTTTACATTGTGAAGAACTTTGACCCATGACACATCCATCAGGTGGTACAGGACAGCCAATTGAGACGATTCAGCACATGGACATACCCCCTACCTTATAAATAAACCTGATCTGATCGCCATTTTACATTCAGTCTTTTGCCAGTGTAGGGAGAGGTTGCTGTGTGGTGCAGGGACAGGCTGTTAGGGACACCAAACGCTAGCTAATAGGGCCAGAAAAATCCTTTTAAGGACTGGTATAGGTGTGCTATCGATAGGTATGATACACAGAGGGGTGTGATATACTTATAATATACTTTTATAATGATTCAAAAACACATAGATAGATCCATATAGTGATCAACTGGAGGTTAGGGGCTTAGGGGCAAGGGGCTTACTAGGGTAATTTTTATATAGGGTAAGGTTCCAGACGGGATCGCTCTTATCAGGGCGGGTGGTCTGTGGTTAGGCTATCAGGGCCAGAATATCACCCCCCTGTCGGGCAATGTCAATATAAGCTTTTTGCTTAACTTTAATAATCTGATTTATTTTCATTTTGAGGCATATCTTTTAATAGTAACATTATTAAAGGTTACGTTTTACCTTTATGTACAGTACAGACCAAAAGTTTGGACATACCTTCTCATTCAAAGAGTTTTCTTTATTTTCATGACTATGAAAATTGTAGATTCACACTGAAGGCATCTAAACTATGAATTAACACATGTGGAATTATATACATAACAAAAAAGTGTGAAACTACTGAAAATATGTGATATTCTAGGTTCTTCAAAGTAGCCACCTTTTGCTTTGATTACTGCTTTGCACACTCTTGGCATTTTCTTGATGAGCTTCAAGAGGTAGTCACCTGAAATGGTTTTCACTTCACAAGTGTGCCCTGTCAGGTTTAATAAGTGGGATTTCTTGCCTTATAAATGGGGTTGGGACCATCAGTTGCATTGAGCAGAAGTCTACTGAATAGACTGTTAGAATTTGTATTATGGCAAGAAAAAAGCAGCTAAGTAAAGAAAAACGGCCTCCACAGTCGCTGGACCTGAACCCAATCGAGATGGTTTGGGGTGAGCCAGACCGCAGAGTGAAGGCAAAAGGGCCAACAAGTGCTAAGCATCTCTGGGAACTCCTTCAAGACTGTTGGAAGACCATTTCAGGTGACTACCTCTTGAAGCTCATCAAGAGAATGCCAAGAGTGTGCAAAGCAGTAATCAAAGCAAAAGGTGGCTACTTTGAAGAACCTAGAATATGACATATTTTCAGTTGTTTCACACTTTTTTGTTATGTATATAATTCCACATGTGTTAATTCATAGTTTCGATGCCTTCATAGTCATGAAAATAAAGAAAACTCTTTGAATGAGAAGGTGTGTCCAAACTTTTGGTCTGTACTGTATATTCTAATGGATTGCCTTCCTTGTACAATGTTATAATATACTTTCTAACAAACGGTAGAAAGTATATTTTAGTGCATTTGTTTTGTGCAGCAGTTGTGTGCAGTTCTGCTGCGATACCGCATCTATACAGAGGGACAAACTCTATTGGAACAAATAATTTCTACTGGTGTGATATACCAGTTTGCCCCCAAAAAAGTGATTGAAGCAGGGGTGGTATATACCAATAATATTATTTCTATATAGTGCATTTAGGTAGCGCAACAGGGCACATTTAACCCCTTAAGGACTCAGCCCTATTTCACCTTAAGGACTTGGCCATTTTTTTAAAATCTGACCAGTGTCACTTTAAGTGGTGATAACTTTAAAACGCTTTGACTTATCCAGGTCATTCTGAGATTGTTTTTTCGTCACATATTGTACTTCATGACACTGGTAAAATGAAGTCAAAAAAATTATTATTTTTTGCATAAAAAAATACCTAATTTACCAAAAATTTTGAAAAATTAGCAAATTTCAAAGTTTCAGTTTCTCTACTTCTGTAATACATAGTAATACCACAAAAATTGTGATTACTTTACATTCCCCATATATCTACTTCATGTTTGAATTATTTTGGGAATGATATTAAATTTTTTGGGGATGTTACAAGGTTTAGAACTTTAGAAGCAAATATTGAAATTTTTCAGAAATTTACAAAAACCCAATTTTTAGGGACCACTACTAGTGATGAGCGGCAGGTGCCATATTCGATTTCGACGAAATTCGCGAATATTCGATAGATTATTCGTTTTATATTTGTCGAAATCGAATATTCGTCATTATTCTTGTTATCGCGATTAATATGCGATTTAAATAATTGAATTTCGATTTTAACTTAAAGGCTACTCTCCTATTGAAATAGCAATGCGATTAATTCAAGTTATAATAATCGAATTTCGATTTTAACTTAGCACTGCTATATTCCATATTCGTTAATTCTAGCCTAATATGGAATATAGCAGTGCTAAGTTAAAATCGAAATTCGATTATTATAACTTGAAATAATCGAATTGCGATTTCAACTTGGACCTGGTTTACTATGGTTGGCTTGGTAGAATTAGCAAATATGACGAATATATTCGTTATATTCCACAAAACGAAGATAACGAAGTATTCTGCATCTTCGTTTTAGCTACCTATTCGTCAACTTCGCTAATTCTAGCAATCATATAGGAAAGTTTACTATAGAGACAGCTAAGTTTAATTCACTATGCGATTATATGACTGCTTTTAAAAAAAATAAAATAGAATAATTATAATACCTGATAATTATTATAATTATTCTATTTATAAAAAAAAAGCAAAGTAATATAATCGCATAGCGAATTAAACTTAGCTGTCTCTATAGTAAACTTTCCTATATGATTGCTAGAATTAGCGAAGTTGACGAATAGGTAGCTAAAACGAAGATGCAGAATACTTCGTTATCTTCGTTTTGTGGAATATGACGAATACATTCGTCATATTCGCTAATTCTACCAAGCCAACCATAGTAAACCAGGTCCAAGTTGAAATCGCAATTCGATTAATTCAAGTTATAATAATCGAATTTCGATTTTAACTTAGCACTGCTATATTCCATATTAGGCTAGAATTAACGAATATGGAATATAGCAGTGCTAAGTTAAAATCGAAATTCGATTATTATAACTTGAATTAATTGCATTGCTATTTCAAAAGGAGAGTAGCCTTTAAGTTAAAATCGAAATTCGATTATTATAACTTGAAAAAATCGAATTGCGATTTCAACGTAATTCTCAAATCCGACAGTACATTCTAGTATATGGAGACGTTCCCATGGTGATGGGGATGCTCCATGAGCACGGAAGTCGGCAGAAGCGGCAACGGGCACTGACTGGAGCAGCCAGGAAGCCAGGAATCCAAAGGACAGGTAAGAACAACTTTAGGGAAGTGGGAAAGAAAAAAATATAACAATTAAAAAAAAACAAAAAAAAAACGAATATTCGAAATATCGAATTCATATCACTATATTCTAAATATTCACGAATTAGCGAAGTGCAGATATTCGCGAAAAAAATTTGATATTCGAATATTCGCACTCAACACTAACCACTACAGCTTTGCAGTCACTTTGCGAGGCTTACATAATAGAAACAACCCAAAAATGACCCCATTCTATAAACTACACCCCTCAAGGTATTCAAAACTGATTTTACAAACTTCGTTAACCCTTTAGGTGTTGCACAAGAGTTATTGGCAAATGGGGATGAAATTTGAGAATTTCATTTTTCTGCCTAATTTTCCATTTTAACCCATTTTTTCCACTAACAAAGCAAGGGTTAGCAGCCAAACAAGGCTGTATCTTTATTGCCCTGACTCTGCCATTTACAGAAACACCCCATATGTGGCCGTAAACTACTTTACGGCCACACAGCGGGGCGTAGAGTGAAAGGTGCGCCGTTTGGTTTTTGGAAGGCAGATTTTGCTGGACTGGTTTATTTACACCATGTCCCATTTGAAGCCCCCTGATGCACCCCTAGAGTGGAAACTCCCTAAAAGTGACCCCATCTAAGAAACTACCCCCCTCAAGGTATTCAAAACTGATTTTACAAACTTTGTTAACCCTTTAGGTGTTGCACAAGATTTAATGGAAAATAGAGATACAATTTCAAAATTTCACTTTTTTGGCAGTTTTTCCATTTTAATATTTTTTTTCAAGTAACAAAGCAAGGGTTAACAGCCAAACAAAACTCAATATTTATGACCCTGATTCTGTAGTTTACAGAAACACCTCATATGTGGTTGTAAACCGCTGTACGGGCACATGGCAGGGCGCAGAAGGAAAGGAATGCCATACGGTTTTTGGAAGGCAGATTTTGCTGGACTGGTTTTTTTTACACCATGTCCCATTTGAAGCCCCCCTGATGCACACCTAGAGTAGAAACTACGGGATAGGGTGGCAGTTTTGTTGGTACTAGTTTAGGGTACATATGATTTTTGGTTGCTCTATATTACACTTTTTGTGCGGCAAGGTAACAAGAAATAGCTTTTTTGGCACCGTTTTTTTTTTGTTATTTACAACATTCATCTGAAAGGTTAGATCATGTGGTCATTTTATAGAGCAGGTTGTCACGGATGCGGCGATACCTAATATGTATACAATTCTTTTTATTTATGTAAGTTTTACACAATGATTTCATTTTTAAAACAAAAAAAGTTTTAGTGTCTCCATAGCCTAAGAGCCATCGTTTTTTCAGTGTTTGGGCGATTATCTTAAGTAGGGTCTCATTTTTTGCAGGATGAGATGGCTGTTTTATTGGCACTATTTTGGATGCATATTACTTTTTGATCGCTTGCTATTGCACTTTTTGTGATGTAAGATGACAAAAAATGGCTTTTTTTAAACCGTTTTTATTTTTATTTTTTTACGGTGGTCACCTGAGGGGTTAACTCATGTGATATTTTTATAGAGCCGGTCGATACGGACACGGCGATACCTAATATGTATACTTTTTTTATTTATGTAAGTTTTACACAATGATTTCATTTTTGAAACAAAAAAAATCATGTTTTAGTGTTTCCATAGTCTAAGAGCCATAGTTTTTTCAGTTTTTGGGCGATTATCTTGGGTAGAGTTTCATTTTTTGCGGGATGAGATGACGGTTTGATTGGCACTATTTTGGCGTACATGCGACTTTTTTGATCACTTTTATTACCTTTTTTGGGAAGTAAGGTGGGCAAAATTTCAATTTTCTCATAGTTTTTTATTTTTATGGCGTTCACTGTGCGGGGAAAGTAACATGACCGTTTTAAATATCAGGTCGTTATGTGCCTCTTCTGCCGCAGTGGCTTCACTCATATACTCCGCTCTGGCTGTCAGTCACCTCCTTCTCTCTCCTCTCTCCTCCTCCATGTTCATGAGGTTTACCGCCCCCCCCTCCCTCCACATGGGGCTTTGATACACAGGTAAAGATCATTAGTATTTGATTACTATGTATATATATGTACGATCATGGATCATTTAGGACCAGGCACTCCTGAGGAAGCCAGCAAGTCTGGCGATACGCGTTGGGCTTTTTTCCTGACCGCCACGCATGCCCCCCATCATGCTATTTTTATGATAAGTATTTGAATCTTTATTCATTGTTGATGGATTACATGCACTTTATATTGTCATTTGCTTATTGATGTGGGGGTTTGTTCATGTGGTTGTGGTGAGCCAGGGTGGCATGTGCTGATACCTGATTCATATGGCCTTGATCTGTTGTATACAACAATTTTAACTTAGTAAGTGTTGTGTCTGTTTTTCTCAATAAATTTGTTACATTTTAGATGTGCGGCTCTTGTTTCGGTATTCTTTCTCTTTTTCTTTGTTTAATTAGGTCGTTACGGACGCGGCGATACCAAACATGTGTAGAGAATTTTTATTTTTTCATTTTTAATCAATGCTAAATGTGTTTTTTGATTTTTACTTTTTTTTCACTATTTTTATTTTTTTTGACCCAGACCCACTTGGTTCTTGAAGATCCAGTGGGTCTGATGTCTGTATAATACAGTACAGTACAATATATATTGTACTGTACTGTATTTTACTTACCCTTTGTCTGAACAGATCTATGCCTTTAGCACAGATCTGTTCAGCACCATGGACAGCAGGACACCTGAGAAGGCGTCCTGTTGCCATGGGAACCTTCCTCGTCTGCGAAGTTGTGGCCACAACTTTGCAGATGGGGAAGGGTAAGGACTGGGGATCCCTCCCTCTGTCACCCCATCCTGTCGGGGGGCTGCAAAGGCACACTAGCCCCCCGATGGGAGAGGGAGGGAGCCGCATCTTACTGTCAACTCTTTCCATACAGCGGTCCGTACAGACCGCTGTATGGAAAGGGTTAAACGGCTGACATCCATTCACAGATGTCAGCCGTTTATACAAGAGTGTCAGCAATGTGCTGACACTCTGGTATACCACTGTACACCAACGTTTATTCGACGGGAGGCAGGCGGGGGATCGTGATCCCGCCTGCCGCACCGCCCGCCTCCCGCACCGCCCACAACACCCCCCCTGAACCACCCGCCGCAATAAAACCATCCAGGGGTGCAGGGGGGTGGAAGAAAAATGTATATGCAGCATTTTGAAGTTTGATCCCCGCGGTCAGGGACCGCGGGGATCAGATTCAGCCAAAAGCGCAGCAAACCGCAGGTCTGAATTGACCTGCGGTTTGCTGCGATCGCCGATACGGCGTTGTGAATTATTTCAGCCGACATTCTGTGCGGATGTTAACCCCAGCAGCGCCAATCTCACTTTAAACTCATGACGTACCGGTACGTCATGGGTCCTTAAGGACTCAGGATCCATGCCGTACCAGTACGTCATGGGTCCCTAAGGGGTTAAGAGAATTTTCCTTTAAGACGCATAAAAATAATGGCCCCTGATTAAGACACATATTTTTTGTTGGAATTTTTGTCATTGATCCCCCTCTGGTATGTCACTGTCCATGTTGTGGGACTATTTGTGCACTTCTACTAAGTATTTGGTGGCTGAAAATATGAGCTGAATTTTTTTTAGGTTTGCCTGCCAATAAAGTGAATGGGGCCTGCCGCGAACTTGCGGTTTGCGAACATTTGATCGCGTTTGCGCGATCGCGTTCGTGAACCGTTCTGGCTGATGTTCATCCATCACTAATCAGGACTTTGATCTGTGAAACCGTATGGAGGGCCTATAACAAAGAGTGGTTCTCGTCCTGGCAGACCAGGTCCAACCATCCTGACCTGTAATACTTAATTTCTCCTGTAGTAGGCTCTGCAGAGAATAATTTCTAGACAAGTTGATCAGTTGGGGTTTGTGAAGAGGGATCTGTGGAGATTAACTTGTTAGCAGATTTGCTTCAATTGAAAAAGATCACTGTCATATAATAAGCCCTTTAATACCTTTTTTTTACGTTATTTAGTGAGAGATATGTGAGGGTAATGGTATTGGGTACAGAAGTTGTGCCACCCTCACAAACACTTGCTGGAGGGAAACTGTGATACACAAACATGGAAGGCTAATCTGATAATAGAGATGATAGCATTCACCATAATATTGGCTACACTGGTTACACCCAACAATTATGATAGTTCTGGATGGTGCAGGTGTTAATGGTGCCTATTCTATTTAATTTGAAATGTCCAAAATGTTGTTTTTGTCATACACCTTCCTAAGACCCCTGCTTTCCTTCTCACAGTAATATAAGTGTCATGGAACCATGAACCAGACGTACAACAGAGATAGGTGGAATAAGAAGGCTTTATTGAAAATCAAGCCGTAGCTAAAGTCCAAACGGATGGCTAAACTGAAGCAGGGTCTTGCGTAGACGGAGGTCAGGAACCAGGAGGGTAGTCAGACGTAGCCAGGATCATGAACCAACGGGGTAGTCAGACGAAGCCAGGATCGGGAACCAACGGGGTAGTCAGACGAGGCCAGGATCAGGAACCAGAAGCAGCAGCAGTCTTTGAAGCATGTGCACACAGGAGGACCAAGCAAGGAACTGAAGCCACAGACCTTCTATATATATGAGCTAGGCATCCAGCTCCTCCCAGTGGGAAGGAGGAGCCGCAGGGTGGGAGGCTACAAGAAACCCAGAAACCAAGATGGCCGCCAGCACATGTCAAACGAAGGAGAACAGTGAGAAGGTAAGACCATGACAGTACCTCCCCCTCAAGGGCCCCTCCTCCGCGGAGTAAGGAACGGTTTCAGAGGGAAGCGTGCGTGGAAGGCTCGGAGCAACGCAGGAGCATGGACATCTGTGGAGGGAACCCAGGAACGCTCCTCTGGACCATAACCACGCCAATGGACCAAAAACTGCAACCGACCGCGGACCAGGCGTGAGTCCAGGATATTGCTCACCTCATATTCCTCACGATTGCCCACTTGGACCGGACGGGGCCGAGGAACCGAGGAAGTGAAACGATTACACACCAATGGCTTCAACAGGGAGACATGAAACACGTTGGAGATCCGCATGCCAGGAGGAAGCGCAAGGGCATAGGCTACCGGGTTTACCCTGTGAAGCACTCGGAAGGGACCAACAAAGCGAGGCGCCAGCTTGGGAGTGGGCACTCGAAGGTTGAGGTTGCGGGTGGACAACCATACACGGTCTCCGACCTGGTAGGAAGGAGCGGGCGCTCGTCTGCGATTAGCCTGGAGTCTCTGGCGTTGCGCAGAGACCTCAAGGGACCTCTGGATCTGTACCCAAGAAGTACGTAGGACGGAAAGGTGATCCTCCACAGCCGGAGTATCCTGGGGAGAGAATACCTCCGGTAACACGGCAGGTTGGAACCCATAATTGGCCATGAAGGGAGACGTCCCAGAGGAAGAGTTCACCGCCGTGTTCCTGGCAAACTCAGCCCAAGGCAGGAGGTCAACCCAATTGTCTTGGTGATCGGAGACATAGCAACGAAGGAATTGCTCCAAGGCCTGATTGGATCGTTCTGCGGCCCCATTGGACTGAGGGTGGTAGGCCGAGGAGAAAGAGAGATGAATCCCCAACTGGGAGCAAAAGGCGCGCCAGAACCTGGACACAAACTGACTCCCCCGATCCGACACAATCTCCTTGGGCAAACCGTGCAACCGGAAGACCTCCCTGGCAAAAATCGAGGCCAACTCTTGTGCAGAGGGTAACTTCTTGAGAGGAACACAGTGGCACATTTTGGAAAACCGATCCACAATCATGAGAATGACCGTATGGCCTCGGGATGCAGGAAGGTCCACAATGAAATCCATCCCCAGGTGTGACCATGGACGCTCCCCGGTGGCTATGGGTTGCAAAAGGCCCAACGGAAGGTGCCGAGGGGACTTACTCTGGGCACAAACGGAGCATGCCGCTACATATGCGGCGATGTCGGAACGTAGAGAAGGCCACCAGAACAGACGTGAAACCGCCCAGGACAGCTGATTCTTTCCAGGGTGCCCCGCGGCCTTGGAGTTATGGTAGGTTCGCAACAACCGAGTGCGCAACTCCTCAGGCACAAAACATCTGCCGTTGGGTCTCCCAGAGGGAGCACCAGATTGAGCCGCCAAAATCTGCTCACCCAGAGGAGAGGTCAGGCTGGTGCGAATAGCAGCCAGGATCTGATTCGGGGGTATGACCGTAGTCGGAATCGACTCCTCCCCGGACAGCTCGGAGTACTGCCGTGATAAGGCATCCGCTCTGATGTTCTTGGAGCCGGGTAGGTAGGAGACCACGTAATTAAAACGTGACAAGAACAGAGCCCATCTGGCCTGACGTGGTGTCAATCTCTTGGCCTCAGAGAGGTAGGTCAGATTCTTGTGGTCCATCAGGATGAGAACCGGAACCACCGAGCCCTCGAGCAAGTGCCTCCATTCTTTAAGGGCCTGCACGATGGCCAATAACTCCCTGTCACCAATCTGATAGTTGCACTCCGCGGAAGACAGTTTCCGGGAGTAAAACCCACAAGGAAGCAGAGGACCCTCTGGTGTTCTACGCTGAGACAGGAGGGCGCCTACTCCCGTCTCAGACGCGTCCACCTCGAGGACAAAAGGCAACCCAGGGTTGGGATGCGACAGAATCGGAGCCGACACAAAGGCGGACTTTAGAGCCTCAAAAGCTCGGATGGCCTCGAGCGGCCAGACCTGAGGATTACTGCCCTTCCTGGTCAGATCCGTGAGAGGCTTGGCTAGCATGGAAAAGTCCCTGATGAACTTCCGATAATAATTGGCGAAGCCCAAAAAGCGCTGCAGGGCACGAAGCCCACTGGGCTGGGGCCACTGTAAGACAGCCGAAACCTTCTCAGGATCCATGGAGAACCCCTCAGCGGAAATGATGTAACCTAAGAAGGTTACCTGGGATCGGTGAAATTCGCATTTCTCAAGCTTACCGAACAGCTTGTTCTCTCGTAAGCGTTGCAACACTCGTCTGACATCCAGAATGTGGGCCTCCATGGATGCAGAATATACCAAGATGTCATCCAAATAGACCACCACACACTGCTGCAACAGGTCACGGAAAACATCGTTGATGAATTCCTGGAAGACTGCGGGCGCATTGCACAACCCAAAGGGCATAACCAAGGATTCATAATGACCGGTCCTGGTGTTAAACGCGGTCTTCCACTCATCGCCCGCCTTGATCCTTACCAGGTTATATGCCGCCCTCAGGTCGAGTTTGGTAAAGACCGTGGCCCCTTTGAGGCGATCGAACAGCTCGGAAATCAAGGGTATCGGGTAAGCGTTCTTGATCGTGATGCGATTGAGACCCCTGTAGTCGATGCAAGGCCTCAACTCACCGCCCTTCTTTTTCACAAAGAAAAATCCAGCCCCTGCCGGGGACGAGGATTTGCGAATGTGTCCGCGTGAAAGCGCCTCCCTCACGTACTCCTCCATGGCCTCATTCTCCGCTACCGACAGTGGATAGACTTTGCCACGAGGAGGAACGGCACCAGATTGTAACTCTATGGCACAATCGTATGGGCGGTGCGGAGGTAGGGCAACCGCACGCACCTTATCGAATACATCCCGGTACTCCTCGTATTCAGGAGGCAACAGAGAGTCCGAGGAAGTACACAGCAACTTGACAGGCCCATGGATGCAACTAGCCCCACACTGCGGTGACCACGAGAGGATCTCGGCCGATCTCCAATCGAAAGTCGGATTATGCTTCTGGAGCCAGGGGTACCCCAAGACCACCGAGTAGTGTGGAGACGAAATAACCTGGAGACAGACCGACTCTCTGTGAACGGCACCAATGGCCATCCCCACTGGAAGGGTCTCCTGAGTCACGTGTGGCGGCAGAAGGGGTCTGCCGTCTATCGCCTCAAGAGCCAGTGGGGAACCTCGAGGCTGCAGAGGAATGGAATTGGCGGCGGCGAACACACTATCAATGAACAAGCCACCAGCACCAGAGTCCACGAACGCCTGGGTCGTCACCGAGCCCCCGACCCAGGGGAGGACAACAGTAATCAGTGGTTTGTCAACACGGGAAACCGGGGACGAGGAGACTCCACCCAAGATCTGCCCCCGACAGGATCTCAGGTGCGAGCGTTTCCCGGACGGTTCGGGCATGCCAACCGAAAATGCCCACCGAGACCACAGTACATGCACCGGCCCTCGCGTCTCCGGAGTACCCTCTCCCCCTCGGACAGGCGAGCAACCCCCAGCTGCATGGGTTGACCCCCAGACCAGTCATCCCCAGGAGGCGTGGGAGGAGAGGGAGGCACGGGTGGGACAGCAAACGTAGGCGCCAATCTGTTAGAAGGCCTCCGCAGGCTCTCCTTAAAGGAAGGTCTCTCCCTGAGTCTGGTGTCAATCAAAATCAGGAAAGAAATAAGGGACTCGAGCTCCACTGGTAGGTCCTTGGCTGCAATCTCATCCTTCAAGGCATCCGAGAGACCATGAGAGAAAGCAGCGACCAGAGCCTCATTATTCCAGCCCACCTCTGCTGCCAGGGTACGAAACTCAATGGCGTATTCAGCTACGGATCGTGAACCCTGTCTGATGGACATAAGGAGCTTCGCAGCAGAGGCAGCACGAGCCGGCACATCGAATACCTTCCGAAGAGAAGCAACAAAACCGGAAAACTCGGCAACCACCGGATTGTTGTTCTCCCATAAAGGGCTGGCCCAGGCCAAGGCCTTGTCCGAGAGCAGCGAGATCAAGAAGCCCACCTTTGATCTCTCAGTAGGAAAGGCATGTGGCAGCAACTCGAAATAAATGGCCACCTGGTTAAGGAAACCTCGGCACTGAGTTGGCTCTCCCCCAAAGCGCTGTGGAAGGGGGGCAGAACCGATCATACCCCGAAACACCGCAGGTGCAGCAACAGGTGTCGGGGTAGACTCTGGCGCAACAACCGGAGCGGCAGTAGGAGCGGGCCCAGGAGCGACAACCGACCCATCGGCAACGGAAGCTAAATGAGCCGTGCGTTCAAGCAGGGTTTGTAACGCCACAGCGAACCGACCCAACAGGTGATCCTGCTGATCAAGTCTGGCAACCAGCGTAGGTAGCGAGGATGGCCCTGTACCGTCAGAATTCATGGCTTGGTCCTAATGTCATGGAACCATGAACCAGACGTACAACAGAGATAGGTGGAATAAGAAGGCTTTATTGAAAATCAAGCCGTAGCTAAAGTCCAAACGGATGGCTAAACTGAAGCAGGGTCTTGCGTAGACGGAGGTCAGGAACCAGGAGGGTAGTCAGACGTAGCCAGGATCATGAACCAACGGGGTAGTCAGACGAAGCCAGGATCGGGAACCAACGGGGTAGTCAGACGAGGCCAGGATCAGGAACCAGAAGCAGCAGCAGTCTTTGAAGCATGTGCACACAGGAGGACCAAGCAAGGAACTGAAGCCACAGACCTTCTATATATATGAGCTAGGCATCCAGCTCCTCCCAGTGGGAAGGAAGAGCCGCAGGGTGGGAGGCTACAAGAAACCCAGAAACCAAGATGGCCGCCAGCACATGTCAAACGAAGGAGAACAGTGAGAAGGTAAGACCATGACAATAAGTGGATGACATAAGTCTGTTTATATGCAGTCACCACTAGTGAGAGCATTTGAAATTATCTACTCCCACTGAAGTCCATGATAAATATTTAATCAGAAGCTCCCCCTAGAGATGGCAAGTTTTCATTGAATATTTTACTTCTCATGAATTGCTCAGGGGGAGTTTCCAGGTATTAGAAATTTCCATGTATGCACCCCTGGCTAGACATCTGGATAGATCTGGATAGATCATCAGTTTTTGATCGGTGGGGGTCCGACACCCTGAACCTATGCCGATCAGCTGTTTGGGAAGGCACTGGCACTTACAGTAGCACCGTAGCCTTCTCTACTTACCAAGCACAGTGGTGTATATTGTACAACGGCTGTGCTTGGTATTATAGCCCAACCCAATTAACTTGACTGAAGCTGAGCTACGTTGTCACGTGGCCCAGGAAAAGCTGGAGAAGACTATGGCACTAATGCAAACACTGCTTTCTCATACAGTTGATCAGTGGGGGCCTCGGGTGTCAGACCCCCACCGATCAGATGCTGATAACCTATACAGGATAGGTCATCAGTAAAAAAATATCTTTACTATTCCAGCAATTTATATGGTATCCACAAGAAACTAACTGTATACAAGGGCATCCAAGGGTTGGGAAGGGGTTAGAGATATTGGATTTTGATCTCTTTCACTAAGCACACCAGATGTGTCTGATGACCACTCATCTCACAACTCATTGAAAAAACATACATATTCAGCTTAACATGAATGCTTAGCGGGAAAGACAGGAAACATAACAGTCAGCTAGTATGTAATATTCTTAATAATAGTATTACATTATATTTTTCATACATTTATATTTTTATAAAAATGTCTGCTTTAAAATTAACAATAGTTAATCAAAATGGGGAATATTGGGGATAAAATGATAACATTAATGAATAGTATGTATTATTCTAACAATAATATCAAGAACAGCCTTTAATATAATTTACAATGATAATAAAATAATTAATAGGTTATAGACTCAATGCAATGCCAAATGCACATACAATATAAACAAATAAATGTGAATTCTGTACATATATTTTTGCATTGTATTTTTAGATTTTCTGAAAATGTGACCATTTCTCTGTAAGAAATACTTAAGTGCATTCTTTAGAATATCTAAAACAGCTCCTAGTAAACAATTTTACCTTCGAAAGATATATTCAATAGAAAGTGAACAAATATTGTTTTCTCAAAACACTGAGAATGCACAGACATTTAGGCTTCAACTGTATTTTTAACTTAACGTTTCCATAGTAACCAAATACCTTGGGAATTTATTTGTATTTATCATAATTCTTTATAAAAAAAAAAACTCTCCTGAATCACTGCGGAGATACTGAACTGGATAAAATGGAAAGAATTCTTGAGTTCCTCTCACAATGTAGAGAATTAATTAATTCAATAGCAAGGTCATAATTATTATTATCTAAAAGAAACATTAAATAAATTGAGCCATTCAAAAATAAATAAATACACTATATATATATATATATATATATATATATATATACTAAATATAATCAAGAGTATAGATGTTTAGTATCAGAAATCAGGAATTGCATTTATACAGTCCTCAACATTAAAATTGCAACACCAAGAAGCCATGGAAGTATGGAAATCGCAGGATTAAATGACATGTTAATGCTATAGAAATTATGAAAAATATAGAAACATATTTAAAATATCTTGATTTATTCAGTATCGAATATGAGCCCCATGTGCAGAAATACATACACTTGCACGCCTTGACATGCTAATCATTAGTAATCATTTAGTAAAATGTTCTGCATGATGAATGTACTTGGGCACGCAAATCATCAAGATGTGCAATTATCGACTACTTATGTCCAAGATGTGCTCATTGGGAAACAAGCCAGAAAACGCTGCTCACAGTAGCATGAACAAGATGCAGCCTGGTGTTGTCCTGTTAAGAACAGTTCCTTGGACACTTGGGTGAAATGGCTGCACCAGTCGTTTAAGATCGATATAACATCGAGTTAAAGACTAAAGGGGTCCTGCTACTGTACATAATGATGCCCACACCATAATCCTGGAAGTAGAACTGGTGAGACATTCCCTTGTGAAGACTCGTTTGTAGCATTGACCACATGGCCTTCAGATCTATTCTCTGGCTATTATTGCATCTGAGACAAAATTAGAACACTTTACTGAAGAGGATAGACCTTCATTCCAGCCTCCATTGCCATCCTACTGTGCACTATAAAATCTTTTGAGAGCAGCGGCATGAGGTCAATGAAACACCAGTAGCTGGACAATTGGCTCGTAGCCCAGTGTCATTAAAACATCTTCTGGTGGTGTGTGTAGACACTGTTTCCCACCCCAAGCTTGGGATGTGAAATCTAGTTTCACTTAGTTACAGTAGTAGGTGTGGCACAACTGTGTCAATCAACCAGTTTGACTTTTGGGATAAACCTAAGGGTGTTATCCTGGCAGTTCCCTGGTGTTCACTCTTTAATCCCTATACAGGGATTTGGACTTCACTGTAGGGAGCCAGCAGACAGCTTCCCTTCTGGAGTAGTTCTAGTTTGGTTGACAACTGACCCACAGGGGTCAGAGACACCAGTGCAAGTCACCAAAAACAAAAGGAAAAACACATAGTTCGTAACAGGAAGTGGTCAGGGCATGCACAGTTCCTTCAAAAACGTGAAACAGATCTGGCAACAAAGGGTCACAATGGTAAACAGGCACAGGTCGGTAAATAGGCAGACTACAGGAAACAGCACACCTTTGCAATGAACTTTGCAATCTAGGAACCTAATTGCTCAGGCAAAGAAACGAAAGGGAAAAGTGTTATAGCAGAAGCTGATTAGCAATTAGAAGCAGCTTTGTGGATGCAAACAGATGAAGGCGAGGAGGGTCATGGTAGTGAAGGCAAAAATGGGAGTAGTAGTTGTTTAATGAGGACTGTTCCTAATAGAAACAACAAGGCAGTGACATGCACGTGCCGCTGATGTAACAAACGTTCAGTACAGAATTATTCACTACATATCCTTATTTTAATCAGATTATCTGTCCATGCAGTGGTTCGCCTCTGTGCACCTATTGCTGTCATTGTAGTTAGTTGTTGTTCTTCCAACCACCGAGACATGAAACATTGAACAGTTCTGACATATAGACCTAGGCAGTTGGTGATCTGCCAGAGTGAAAAACTAAAGTCTCTCAGGTCAAGGATTCTGTCCCTCTCAGTTTGTAATAAGTAGTGATAACTGGCACTTTAACAAACAGAAGGCATCACACAATCATTAGTGTTGATCGAGCACCCAAGCACAATGGAAGTCAATGGGAGAACCCGAGCATTAAACCAGGCACCCCCTGCTCTGAAGAGGGGAGGGTGTCTGGTTCATAGGAAAAGGTCGGAAATTGATAGAAACACCACCAAAATGGTTAGGGAACAGCATGGGGAGAATGTCTGAAAGCATCTTGGACTCCCAGCCACTTTTACAGACTGACAATAATACGCACAAAACCGAAGATAAAATCGATTTAAGAGGAAAAATTGAGAGGAAATATTCTTTCCTATATATTTACTTGTTTATAAAGTGCAAGTGCTGCCAAAAATTACAAGGAAGAGGCACTACGATACAACCTGTATATCATATAATGGAGGTCCTCATTCACATTGTGGTATAATTGTTTAGGTAGTGGGACTCCTACACTCATAAAGCCTATGCACTAAGTCAGTCAGGCTCAACCGGCGGCCCTCCAGCTGTTGCAAAACTACAACTCCCAGCATGCCCGTACAGCCTACAGCTATCAGCCTACAGCAGGGCATTGTGGGAGTTGTAGTTTTACAACAGCTGGAGGGCCGCAGGTTGAGCATGCATGCACTAAGTGAAAGGGCTTCCAAAAATTACAAGGAACCGGCACTCCAATACACCTTTATTACACATAAAGGAGGACAGCATACACCCTTCAAAAATTATGATTGATGGCTTGCTGGGGACCCTCAAAAACATTAGGAGCAAGGGCCTGCTGGTGACCCTCTAAAACATTACGGGAGAGGGCCTGCTGCTGAGCTGAGCATTGAAAAATTATGGGCGAGTGCCTGCTGCGGAGCTGACCATTGAGAAAATTATGGGCAAGAGCCTGCTGGTGAGCAGAACTTCTAAAAGATTGTAGGTGAGGGCCTGCTGGTGAGCTGACACTGTAAAACATTAAGGTTAAGGGCCTGCTGGTGAGCTGACCCTCAAAAACATTATATGTGAGGGCCTGCTGGTGAGCTGACCCTCTAAACCATTATATGCGAGGACATGCAGGTGAGCTGACCCTCTAAAAGATTGTAGGTGAGGGCCTGCTGGTGAGCTGACCCTCTAAAACATTACATGCGAGGGCCTATAGGTGAGCTGACCCTCTAAAATATTGTAGGTGAGGGCCTGCTAGTGAGCTAACCCTCTAAAACATTATATGTGAGGGCCTGCAAGTGAGCTGGTCCTCAAAAAGATTGTAGGTGAGGGCCTGCTGGTGAGCTGACCCACTAAAACATTATATGCCAGGCCCTGCAGGTGAGCTGACCCTCTACAACATTAGGAGCGAGGGCAGACTAATAGGCATATTCTATTAGTGCCTAAGATGTGCGGTCCACAAAATGCGGAACGCACATTGCAGGTGTCCGTGTTTTGCAGATCCGCGGATCCGCAAAACACGCTACGGACGTGGGAATGGACCCTAATAAGCAAGTTGTTATAATGGAAGAGGAGGAGGACGAGAAAAGGAAGATTGAACCATATACCATTTTTTGTGGTGGAAGGGGTGCATGGGAATACAGTGTATTCAGTACATTATAAAAAACACATTTAAAGTGCCTTTATTTTTAGCCGCTTTCCTCTGGTGGAGTAGAGAAGTCAGGAGCAATCCAGGCCTTGTTCATTTTTATAAGAGTCAACCTGTCAGCATTTTCAGTTGACAGGCAGAAGCGCTTATCAGTTATTATGCCACCAGCAGCACTAAATATCCGCTCTGACAAAACGCTGGCGGCAGGGCAGGACATCACCTCCAAAGCGTAGAGCGCCAGTTTGTGCCACGTGTCCAGCTTAGACACCCAGTAGTTGTAAGGCACTGAGGGATCATTGAGGGTGCTGACACGTTCTGCTACGTACTCCTTCACCAGTTTTCAAAATGTTTCCCTTCTTGTGACACTAGGCCGCGCATCAGGGTGAGGGTGCTGGCGGGGTGTCATGAAACTGTCCCAGGCTTTGGAGAGTGTTTCCTTGCCTCTGTTTGAACTTCTGTGTGTTCCCCTCATCTACCCTCCTTAGTTGCCGAAGGCACTATGTACTCTGCCACTAGCGTTGTCAGACAAAAAATTTGGAGCAATTTTTCCACAAGGACCTTCTGGTATTGCACCATTTTGCTCGTCCTCTCCACCATGGGAATGAGAGATGAGAAGTTCTCTTTGTAGCGGGGGTCGAGAAGGATGAACATTACAACCAGTAATCGGTGTTATCCAAAATGCGTGGGTCATGGGAAAGGTAGTCTAACATAGTCAGCCACGTGTGCCAGAGTCCCAACAGGTAAACTTCGCTGTCGTCATCAGGAGGATGACTCTCAATCTCCTTATCCTCTTCCTCCACTTCTTCCCATCCATGCTGAACAGATGGAATTAAGCATCAATGGGTACTACCCTCTGTAGCGGCGGCAAACATCTCCTAATACTCCTCATCATCATCATCCAATTTGCGCTGAGAAGACGAACTGAGGTGGTTTAGCTATCACCCAATGTAATGTCTTCCCCCATTTCTACCTCTTCCGCATGCAAAACGTCGGCCTTATTTGTGTGCAGCGAGTGTTTGAGTAGACACAGAAGTGGGATGGTGACGCTGATAATAACATTATTGCCGCTCACCATATGTGTTGATTCCTCAAAGTTTCTTAAAACCTCACAGAGGTCAGACATCCATGCCCACTCCTCGCTTGTGAATAATGGAAGCTGACTGGAAAGGCGATGACCATGTTGCAGCTGGTTTTCTACTGCTGCCCTATGCTGCTCACAAAGCCTGGCCAACATGTGGAACGTGGAATTCCAGCGCGTGCTCACGTCGGTGAGCTGGCAATTGCAAGCGCTGCTGCAGAGTTGCTAGACCAACGGAAGGTGTCGATGACTTGCGGAAATAGGCACACACGGAGCGGCATGGTATGTGTGTGAGCTTGCTGAGCTGCAAAGCCAACACAAAGTTACGGCCATTATCAGACAGGACCATGCATGGTTGTAGGTTTAGTGACGAAAGCCACTTCTCAGTCTGGTTCCTTATCCCCTGTCACAGCTCTGCAGCAGTGTGCTGTTTGTAACCTAAGCAGATCAGTTTAAGCACAGCCTGCTGCCGCTTCCCCACTCTAATGCTACACTGCTTTCAGCTACTGACTGATGTCTGACTGGTGCTGCAAGATGGTAATTCAGAGGTGGAAGTGGAGGAGGAGAAGGGGGGGGGGGTTGCAGCCACTAATGTAGGGGGTGTTGGAAACCCTGTTGGAATTAGCACCCGCAATCCTTGGCGTCGGTAGAACCTGTGCCATCCCAGGTACGACTCACTCCTGGCCTCCACAACGTTCACCCAGTGTGCCGGCAGGGAAATGTAGCATCCCTGGTCAAAAGCACATATCCATGTGTCAATGGTTAAGTGGACCTTCCCAATAACTGCATTGGTCAGGGAATAGGTGATGTTACAGGACACATGCTGGTGTAAGGCAAGCATGGCACACCGTGAAAAGTAGTGGTGGCTGTTGACTGCGTAACGAAGGAAAGCCACCGACATCAGGCTGTGGAAGGCCTCAGTGTCCACAAACCTAAATGGCAACATTTCCAGGCCAGTAATTTGGAAAGTTGCGCATTTAGTGCTATGGCCTGTAGGTGGGTGGCTGGATATTTGTGCTTGCGTTCAAATGCCTTGGTAATGGACACTTGTATGTTGCGCTGGGACACGAAAGTGGATGTGGTCGCTGATGGTGCTTGCAAAGGTCCAGGTGCAGGGTGGGAGGCATCCGGGCCTGCGCCTTCGACAGGGGATTGGCCAGCACGTAACATAGGGAAAGAGGAGGCAGTGGTGTGACCCGCAGACACAGATTGTGGACCCAGGCGTTCGGCCCACCTATTACGGTGCTTTGATGCCACGTGGCGGGTTATGCTGGTGGTGGTGAGGTTGCTAGTGTTCACGCCCCTGCTCATTTTTGTATGGAACAGGTTGCAAATTACAATTCTTTTGTCGTCCGCACTTCAAAAAAGCACCAGACTGCGGAACACCTAACCCTTGGCAAAGGAGATTAACGCAAGGGTGTGCTCTGGGGAAAAGTTGCGTGCCTGTTTGGTGTGGCTCTCCTTTTTCCACCCCACTGCCTCTTCCAGCCTGTTGTGGTGCTGAGGATCCCCCCCCCCTACTGCTGTGGATGATAGTTTTTTCTTGTGCTCTGGCAGCAGGCACAGTTTCAACGTGCCCAGGGCCATGGCCTCTGCGTGCACCATCAGCATCATGGCCACTTCCCTGTCCCTTACTGCTCGCCTTCTTCATTTTAAATGTTATATATGCTTAAAAGTAGGTCACACGTACAGTAGCGTAGGATTTGTAAGTGTATGCGCAAAAAATTTTAAAAAGGAATTTGGGATGTGAAAACGTCACACAGGAGATAATGTCGCTGATTTCAGTAGTTAATATCAAAAAACCACGGCACTCTATAGCTGCTTTTGAATCACTTGTTTTATTTTTCTTTATATATCTTTTTTCATTTTTATATCCATCCAAAAAATTAATAAGCCACTGGCTGATTTCAGTAGTGGCTAATAAAAAATTACATGGAATGTCGCAGGTATTTGGGATGTGGAAACGTTACACAGGAGAAATACCGCAGATAATGTCACTGATATCACCCGCGGCTGATAAAAAAAATTACAGGGAATGTCATAGGTATTTGCATTGTGGAAACATCACTCAGGAGATATACCACAGATAATGTCAATACTGTCACCAGCGGCTAATAAAAAATTACAGGGAATGTCATAGGCATTTGGGATGTGGAAATGTTACAGAGGAGAAATGCCGCACATAATGTCGCTGATGTCAGCACTGGCTAATATAAAATTACAGGGAATGTTACAGGTATTTGGGATGTGGAAATGTTGCACAGTAGATGTACCCCAGGTAATGTCACTGTCCGCAGCGGACTCCGTCTACTGAAAAAGTACACTGCATGTCACTGATATTTTTGGGATGTGCACACGTTACACAGAAGATGTAGAGCAGCTAATGTCACTGTCCGCAGCAGACACCATCTATGGAAAAAGTACGCTAGATGTCACAGATATTTTTGGGATGCGCACACGTTACACAGGAGAAATTACGCACATAATGTCGCTGATGTCAGCAGCGGCTAATATAAAATTACAGGGAATGTCACAGGTATTTTCGATGTGGAAACGTTACACAGGAGATGTACCCCAGGTAATGTCATCGTCCGCAGAGGACACTGTCTACGGAAAAAGTACACTGGATGTCACAGATATTTTTGGGATACGCACACGTTACACAGGAGATGCAGCACAGATAATGTAGCTGTCTGCAGCGGCCTAACTATTGCACGCTATTTAGCGCAGGATGCGCTAAAAATAGATATTGCTGCCACACACAACAGTCCTTGAAAGGACTTTTGGGTCTGTAATGTTTTAGCAATTTAGCACAGATTACACTAAAAATATATATTGCTGTTGCCACACACAACAGTAGTCCTTAAAAAGACTTTTGGGTCTGTAAAGTTTTAGCAATTTAGCGCAGGTTGCGCTAAAAATATATATTGTTGCTGCCACACACAACAATAGTCTTTAAAAGGACTTTTGAGTCTCTGACAAGTTTTTGAACTTACAAAAAAAAATTCACTCCCTACTATATCTTTCCCTTCTTCAGCACAGCTCTCCCTGACTAACACTGAGACGAACACGTGTCATCGGGTGCTATATAGTGTTATGGCCAGCCAATCACTGTAATGCCAGTAACCAACATGGCTATGGCATTAAAGTGAAGGGCAGTACTTACCTGCACATTTGTTGGCTGCACATTTATTGGCGGGGAGGAGACTCGAGCATTGCGCTCGAGCACATGCAGTATTCGGCCGAATACCGCAATATTTCTAGCATCAAGAGGCTCGAGCCGAACTAGTGTTCGGCCGAGCATGCTCGATCAAAACGTCACGTATTAATGCATTAACACATTAGACAAACTGTCTTGATAATCATGAAAATATCACAAATGGCTCAGGCTGGATGATAATTTTGGTGCATGGATACTATTGTCCAACTTTATACCAACTGTTTGAGACAGGATATCACTCCAAAATGTGAGCACAGTTTGGGGCACTTTGTCACATTTTAGGCCACACCACCATTTTCTGCTAGGCCCCACTCCATATCACCAATCCCCAACCCCTTTTCAAATAGGCATAAAACAGAGAAGACCTATTTGTGCCGAACTGACCACTTTTTTTTTAGACATATTTAGTAAATCTGGGCCAGCATGTCATCAAGATATAAACCTCAGAAATTATTTTGCTCACTGTGTGAAAACTACACAATTTTTTTTGCATAGATTCAGAGTGTTAGGGCTGTTTTACAGATTATTTAACTAATATCTGTCCAATCAGACCAATAGTTGTTGTGTATAACAAAATATCTATGTGTGTAAACGGCCATCTGACCAAAGATTGATAAGAAAAAGTGTCAGATAATCTGTTGGTGTAATACAGTCCTTCCTTTAAATATTCAACTTCCCAACCAAGTTTTTTATTCTTCCAATGCAGATATATGCGTCTCCATGGTCACAGACTACAAACAACCTGTGTGTACTCGTAGTCTGATTTTTCAGTCATGTGCTAATGCAGGTTAGCAAGAAGAGGCTTCAGAGGGAGTGGAGATACGAATCACTACAGGATCAAACTACACAGGTTTGTTTGTAGTCTGTAGCCATGAAGACACATAGATCTGAATAGGAACTGGATACAAAAACATTAAGATATTTTTGTACAAGACAATTGCAAAGTTGCCTCATTTTGCATTTTAGATGCATTGGAGCTCTAATTAAACAAAGGTGTTCCCATCCTTTAAATATTTTTAATTTTTTTTTCAAAGTTAAATATTTGCATAGTTTGAAGAAGATATTTTGATGAGGTCATGGAAAATAGATTTTTTAAAATGCCACTTATGTATGCTTAGGTAAGATGTTTTTAAAAAAACCTGTCTAATAGATTCAAACTTGTCAATTGAAGCTTTGCTGTACTCTTGAGTCTTGACTCAACAAACCGAAGATGCTTAATCTAAATGTAAACATATTTACAACCGAGATGTACAGTAGGACTTTCTTCTGCCAAGACCTATTAAATCCACAAAACAGAGACTCAATTACTGACAAAACAAGCCTCAGTATTTACACTGGAGCTGTAATTTTCAATAGGGAATTACCAGACCAGCTGTTATAGATAAAGTTCCACTTAACAGCACATTTAAGAAGCTAAAACAATCAGAAGTAAAAAGAAATAATTATGTGGTTAACATTTTCAAAGCCCAACTGTAAAATCGGTTGTGCAGATGTGACAGGCGTTATTGTATCTTTCAAGGCAAATTGCTTCAATTTATCGCCTGCCACATCTGTAATGTATAAATGGATATGGACATATGCACATTCCTTGAAGAGTAAATGTGCCCATGAAAATAATTTCAGCACAGATTGTTTTTGATGTGCCTAGTTGTAGTCATGCTTAGTGAAATTGCAAATATGTGCCTGTCGGGAGCAGTAATTTTGCTTTATTATTTCAAATTCAAGTTTGGGCTTCAACCACTGTAGCTGTGTTTACCTGGAACCTGTGATATTGCCAAAAGGCTAATAAACTGACTTACTCATACAGAAATTGTCCCTTTGGTCACATTCACACGATCATGTCCATTTTGCAAATGATATAAAGAGTATGGTGGCTCACTAACGCCTGTAGCTATGAATGGGTGCTACTAAGCCTGATGACTCACCCAGTCAAAAGGAATCCTCGATTCAAGTCATTAGACTCAGGAAGTCCATCAGCTGATGTGCGGGTCTTTTTGAAACCAGACGCGTTTTGGGGTCTTTTCCTAGCCCCTTCCTCAGTGGGCTAGGAAAATGTGTGCCAGTAATGTGTGCCAGTACAAACATGTCCCCTAATGTGTGCTAGTAAAAAAAGTGAAAAATACATATACACACTGTACTGATGCAGTATTTTTCTGTTGGAAACATTAGGGGCGTCTTTCAGTATTTCAAGAAATACAGTTGCAAGAAAAAGTATGTGAACCCTTTGAATGATATGGATTTCTGCACAAATTGGTCATAAAATGTGATCTGATCTTCATCTAAGTCACAACAATAGACAATCACAGTCTGCTTAAACTAATAACATACAAATAATTAAATGTTACCATGTTTTTATTGAACCCACCATGGAAACATTAACAGTGCAGTTGGAAAAAGTATGTGAACCCCTAGACTAATGACATCTCCGAGAGCTAATTGGAGTGAGGTTTCAGCCAACTAGAGTCCAATCAATGAGATGAGATTGGAGGTGTTGGTTACAGCTGCCCTGCCCTATAAAAAACGCACACCAGTTCTGGGTTTGCTTTTCACAAGAAGCATTGCCTGATGTGAATGATGCCTCGCACAAAAGAGCTCTCAGAAGACCTAAGATTAAGAATTGTTGACTTGCATAAAACTGGAAAGGGTTATAAAAGTATCTCCAAAAGCCTTGCTGTTCATCAGTCCAAGGTAAGACAAATTGTCTATAAATGGAGAAAGTTCAGCACTGCTGCTACTCTCCCTAGGAGTGGCCGTTCTGTAAAGATGACTGCAAGAGCACAGCGCAGACTGCTCAATGAGGTGAAGAAGAATCCTAGAGTGTCAGCTAAAGACTTACAAAAGTCTCTGGTATATGTTAACATCCCTGTTAGCAAATCTACGATACATAAAACACCAAACAAGAATGGATTTTATGGGAGGAAGCCACATAGGAAGCCACTGCAGTCCAAAAAAAGCATTGCTGCATGTTTACAGTTTGCACAAAAGCACCTGGATGTTCCACAGCAGTACTGGCAAAATATTCTGTGGACAGATAAAGCCAAAGTTAAGTTGTTTGGAAGAAACACACAACACTATGTGTGTAGAAAAAGAGACACAGCACACCAACATCAAAACCTCCTCCCAACTGTGAAGTATGGTGGTGAGGACATCATGGTTTGGGGCTGTTTTGCTGCGTCAGGGCCTGGACGGACTGCTATTATCGAAGGAAAAATGAATTCCCAAGTTTATCAAGACATTTTGCAGGAGAACTTAAGGCCATCTGTCCACCAGCTGAAGCTCAACAGAAGATGGGTGTTGCAACAGGACAACAACCCAAAGCATAGAAGTAAATCAACAACAGAATGGCTTAAACAGAAGAAAATACGCCTTCTGAAGTGGCCCAGTCAGAGTCCGGACCTCAACCCGATCAAGATGCTGTGGCATGACCTCAAGAAAGCGATTCACACCAGACATCCCAAGAATATTGCTGAACTGAAACAGTTCTGTAAAGAGGAATGGTCAAGAATTACTCCTGACTGTTGTGCACATCTGATCTGCAACTACAGTAAATGTTTGGTTGAAGTTATTGCTGCCAAAGGAGGTTCAACCAGTTATTAAATCCAAGGGTTCACATACTTTTACCACCTGCACTGTGAATGTTTACATGGTGTGTTCAATAAAAACATGGTAACCTTTAATTCTTTGTGTTTTATTAGTTTAAGCAGACTGTGATTGTCTATTGTTGTGACTTAGATGAAGATCAGATCACATTTTATGACTAATTTGTGCAGAAATCCATATCATTCCAAAGGGTTCACATACTTTTTCTTGCAACTGTATATATACGTAGTGTTGAGCGTGAATATTTGAATATCAATTTTTTTTAGCGAATATAGGCACTTTGCTAATTCGCGAATATTTCGAATATAGTGCTTATTCGATATTTCGAATATTCGGTTTTTTTTGTTATATTTTTTTCTTTCCCACTTCCCTAAAGTTGTTCTTACCTGTCCTTAGGATTCCTGGCTGCTCTAGTCAGTGCCCGTTGCCGCTTCTGCCGACTTCCGTGCTCATGGAGCGTCCCCATCACCATGGGAACGTTTCCATATACTAGAATGTACTGTCGGATTTGAGAATTACGTTGAAATCGCAATTAGATTAATTCAAGATATAATAATTAGTGTTCAGCGCGAATATTCGAATATCCAATTTTTTTCGCGAATATCAGCACTTCGCTAATTCGGGAATATTTCGAATATAGTGATATAAATTCGATATTTTGAATATTCTTATATTTTTTTTATTGTTATATTTTTTTCTTTCCCACTTCCCTAAAGTTGTTCTTACCTGTCCTTTGGATTCCTGGCTTCCTGGCTGCTCCAGTCAGTGCCCGTTGCCGCTTCTGCCGACTTCCGTGCTCATGGAGTGTCCCCATCACCATGGGAACGTCTCCATATACTAGAATGTACTGTCGGATTTGAGAATTACGTTGAAATCGCAATTCGATTATTTCAAGTTATAATAATCGAATTTCGATTTTAACTTAGCACTGCTATATTCCATATTCGTTAATTCTAGCCTAATATGGAATATAGCAGTGCTAAGTTAAAATCGAAATTCGATTATTATAACTTAAATTAATCGAATTGCGATTTCAACTTGGACCTGGTTTACTATGGTTGGCTTGGTAGCATTAGCGAATATGACAAATGTATTCGTCATATTCCACAAAACGAATATGGCGAATGTATTTGTCATATTCCACAAAACGAAGATAACGAATGTATTCGTCATATTCCACAAAACGAAGATAACGAAGAATTCTGCATCTTTGTTTTAGCAACCTATTCATCAACTTTGCTAATTCTAGCAATCATATAGGAAAGCTTACTATAGAGACAGCTAAGTTTAATTCGCTATGCGATTATATGACTGCTTTAAAAAAAAAAATAATTGAATAATTATAATACCTGATAATTATTATAATTATTCTATTTATAAAAAAAAAGCTATGTAATATAATCGCATAGCGAATTAAACTTAGCTGTCTCTATAGTAAACTTTCCTATATGATTGCTAGAATTAACGAAGTTGATAAATAGGTAGCTAAAACGAAGATGCAGAATACCTCGTTATCTTCGTTTTGTGGAATATGACAAATACATTCGTCATATTCGCTAATTCTACCAAGCCAACCATAGTAAACCAGGTCCAAGTTGAAATCTCAATTCGATTAATTCAAGTTATAATAATCGAATTTCGATTTTAACTTAGCACTGCTATATTCCATATTAGGCTAGAATTAACGAATATGGAATATAGCAGTGCTAAGTTAAAATTGAAATTCGATTATTATAACTTGAATTAATCGCATTGCTATTTCAATAGGAGAGTAGCCTTTAAGTTAAAATCTAAATTCGATTATTATAACTTGAATTAATCGCATTGCTATTTCAATAGGAGAGTAGCCTTTAAGTTACAATCGCAATACGCGATTATTTAAATCGCATATTAATCGCGATAACAAGAATAATGACGAATATTCGATTTCAACGAATATAAAACGAATATTCTATCGAATATTCGCGAATTTCGTCGAAATCGAATATGGCACCTGCCGCTCATCACTAATAATAATCGAATTGCGATTTCAACTTAACACTGCTATATTCCATGTTCGTTATTTCTAGCCTAATATGGAATATAGCAGTGCTAAGTTGAAATCGCCATGCGATTACTTTGAGTTATATTATTCGCATTGCGATTTCAACTTGGACCTGGTTTACTATGGTTTGCTTGGTAGAATTATCGAATATGACGAATGTATTCGTCATATTCCACAAAACGAAGATAACAAATGTATTCGTCATATTCCACAAAACGAAGATAACGAAGTATTCTCCATCTTCGTTTTAGCTACCTATTCATCAACTTCGCTAATTCTAGCAATCATATAGGAAAGTTTACTATAGAGACAGCTAAGTTTAATTCGCTATGCGATTATATTACAGCTTTTTTTTATAAATAGAATAATTATAATAATTATCAGGTATTATAATTATTCTATTCATTAAAAAAAAAAGCTAAGTAATATAATCGCATAGCGAATTAAACTTAGCTGTCTCTATAGTAAACTTACCTATATGATTTCTAGAATTAGCGAAGTTGATGAATAGGTAGCTTAAACGAAGATGGAGAATACTTTGTTATCTTCGTTTTGTGGAAAATATCGAATACATTCGTCATATTCGCTAATTCTACCAAGCCAACCATAGTAAACTAGGTCCAAGTTGAAATCGCAATGCGATTAATATAACTCGAAGTAATCGCATGGCGATTTCAACTTAGTAATGCTATATTCCATATTCGTTAATTCTAGCCTAATATGGAATATAGCAGTGCTAAGTTGAAATCGCGATTCGATTATTATAACTTGAAATAATCGAATTGCGATTTCAACTTAGCACTGCTATATTCCATATTAGGCTAGAATTAACGAATATGGAATATAGCATTACTAAGTTGAAATCGCCATGCGATTACTTCGAGTTATATTAATCACATTGCGATTTTAATTTGGACCTGGTTTACTATGGTTGGCTTGGTAGAATTAGCGAATATGACGAATGGATTTGTTATATTCCACAAAACGAAGATAATGAAGTATTCTCCATCTTCGTTTTAGCTACCTATTCATCAACTTTGCTAATTCTAGCAATCATATAGGAAAGTTTACTATAGAGACAGCTAAGTTTAATTCGCTATGCGATTTATATTACTTTGCTTTTTAAAAAAATAAATAGAATAATTATAATACCTAATAATTATTATACTTATTCTATTTATTTAAAAAAAAATCAAAGTAATATAATCGCATAACGAATTAAACTTAGCTGTCTCTATAGTAAACTTTCCTATATGATTGCTAGAATTAGCGAAGTTGATGAATAGGTAGCTAAAACGAAGATGGAGAATACTTCGTTATCTTCGTTTTGTGGAATATGACGAATACATTCGTTATCTTCGTTTTGTGGAATATGACGAATACATTCGTCATATTCGCTAATTCTACCAAGCCAACCATAGTAAACCAGGTCCAAGTTGAAATCGTAATTCGATTATTATAACTTGAATTAATCGAATTTCGATTTCAGCTTAGCAGTGCTATATTCCATATTAGGCTAGAATTAATGAATATGGAATATAGCAGTGCTAAGTTGAAATTGAAATTTGATTATTATAACTTGAATTAATCGCATTGCTATTTCAAAAGAGTAGCCTTTAAGTTAAAATCACAATATGCGATTATTTAAATCGCATATTAATCGCGATAACTAGAATAATGACGAATATTCGATTTCGACGAATATAAAACGAATATTCTATTGAATATTCGCGAATTTCGTCGAAATCGAATATGGCACCTGCCGCTCATCACTATATATACGCACTTCTCTCTTTAACTTTTTTTCTGGTCAAAGCGTATAGTGGCCTATTTCAGTCCAACAAGAAATATAAATTCTTAGTTCACTGCTGCAGTTATTTCTGGTGAAAACGTATAGGGGCGTATTTCAGTACTGCAAGAAATATATATACGCACTACACTCTTTAATTTTTATCTGGTCAAAGCGTATAGTGGCCAATTTCAGTGTAACAAGCAATATGTATTTTCAGGTCACTTCGGCAGTTATTTCTCGTGAAAGCTTATAGGAATGTATTTCAGTACTTCAAGAAATATATATTTGCAGTTCAACTTTTAACTTTTTTCTGCTTAAAGCGTATAGGGTCGTATTTTAGTACAACAATAAAAATATATTCTCAGTGCATTTCAGCAGTTAATTGTGGTGAAAGCGTTTAGTAGCCTATTTCAGTACAAAAAGAAAAAGATATTCATCGCTTTTAGGGGTGTTTTAATTTCTATTTAATTTGTTTAGTTCAGCAGAGTAAGCGTTCGTGGCAGCAGTAGTCGCATCGAGAGACCTGAGCAACCCTGCGGTTATTGATTGGTTAACTTGGTTATCCACATCATCTCAAGTGACATCAGACACCCCCAGCCAACAGTCGGTTGGTTCATCAGACACAACCCTTAGTTGGCATGGCCCGGGAGCAGGCACTGTGCACTCATCTGTCCTTAACCTACCTCTGGCCTTTTCGGTTCAATCACCGCAGGAAGTACTACATGCAGTGGGGTCAGCTTCACTTTTCAGCGAGGATGAGCTACTAGAGGACAGTCAGCAGTTACTGATCAGCCAAGATGTGGATGAGACTTTCGCCACTTCCTCCACTAGGTGGGCAAGTAGTGATGAGGAGAGTGGCATGGGAGTTTGTGTTGTGAGTGGTCAGGCTCCTGACCCAGAAGCCGTTGAGGAGGACTTCAGTGATGTGCAGACACTACTCGATCATCATGAAGCCGATAGCACTTGGGAGTCGGGAGAAGAGGGGGCTTTGTCATCATCAGGAGAAGAGGGTGGCACCTTCACCGTCAGGCAGCGGGATAGCAGCAGTGAGAGGACAGTAGCCAAACATGCCTGGGGTAGACCACCTGCTTCGCAGCAGCCTACCTGCCCAGGAAGTAGTGGTGAAGGGGTTCACGTAGAGAGTGGCGGTAGCAATCAGTCAGTGCAGACTGTTGGGGAGAAAATCACCTACTTGGCGGTGTTGCAGATTTTTTTCAAAGAGACAGAGGAGGTGAATGTGACCATATGTCAAATCTGTGGGCAGTAGGTAAAGAGTGGCCAAGGTGCCAATTTTGGCACTAAGGCCCTGCGTCAACATATGCAGCGTCGACATACAGTGGCCTGGGAGAACCATGGCTCCGATGTGGTGGTCCAGCCATCCGCAGCAACCACTGCATCAGCCAGTGGCACACACCAGGTTTCAGACAGTCAGGGCTCCACCACATCAGGGAGTTGTCTGTCATTCCGATCTCCTGCTGGTCCAAATGCTCCTGCTCCTCCTACTCCTCATCAGTCATTCCGTCAGCAATTGTTCACCAAAGCAATTGCCAAGAGACAGCAGTATGTGTGCACGCATCCAATGGCGCTGTCACGGACGGTGTACAGGAAACAAGGCAAAGCAACATGTATAAACGACTCGCTGGATCCAAAAACTAAGGAACCAAGGGAGACCCCTGCAGAAGACCTGGCACTTTCCCTGGCTGCTCAGCCTATGCAAAGATCCGAATGGTGGAGGTTTGCATATCCACGAACCTTGACTATAAAGCCCTGAGCACCCTACAATAGTGAGGGGACACGACCACCGGCTCCCTACACAAGATACGGAGGGAGTCAGGGTCACCTGGGATCCAGCAAACAGATAATAACAGATAAAGGTACAACACTTAGCTTTGAAGCAAACAGGAGGACAGAGTCAGCGTGCACACACACTCCAGGAAGTAGTATAAGCCGCCCAGAAAAGCCTTCTGGGGAAGAATTTAAAGGGAAGCAATTAGTCCAACACATGACAGCTGAGAGAGGCTGACGAGAGGAGGAGCTGAATACCACAACACAGAAACTCAAGGAGGAGGTTCTGAAAGGCCTCTGTCAGAGCTTCTCAGCTGTCTGGTTGTGACAGTACCCCTCCCTCTACGAGTGGACTCCGGACACTCAGAACCCACCTTCTCAGGATGGGACCTATGGAAAGCCCTGATGAGACGAGAGGCCTTAATGTCCGTCACTGGGACCCACATCCTCTCTTCAGGACCATACCCCTCCCACTGAACAAGGTACTGAAGAGAACCGCGGACAAGACGAGAATCCACAATCCTAGAGACCTGAAATTCAAGATTCCCATCAACCATAATCGGAGGAGGAGGCAAAGGCGAGGGTACAATGGGGTGAACATAAGGTTTCAATAAGGACTTATGAAAAACATTATGGATCTTCCAAGTCTGAGGAAGATCAAGACGGTATGAAACAGGATTGATGACAGACAGGATTTTGTAAGGCCAAATAAACCTAGGACCCAACTTCCAGGAGGGAACCTTCAATTTGATATTCTTGGTAGACAACCACACCAGATCACCAACATTCAGGTCCGGACCAAGCACACGTCTCTTATCAGCCACACGCTTATATCTCTCACTCATGCTCTTTAGATTATCTTGAATCTTTTGCCAAATAGATGACAAAGACGAGGAGAATCTGTCCTCATCAGGTAAACCAGAAGACCCCTCTCCCGAGAAAGTCCCAAACTGTGGATGAAACCCATATGCACCAAAAAATGGTGACTTATCAGAGGACTCCTGACGACGGTTATTTAAAGCAAACTCAGCAAGGGACAAAAAAGAACACCAATCCTCTTGATTCTCCGCCACAAAACAACGCAGATATGTCTCCAGATTCTGATTGACGCGCTCTGTCTGGCCATTCGACTGCGGGTGGAAAGCAGAAGAGAATGACAACCGAACCCCCAAGCGAGAACAGAAAGCCTTCCAGAATCTGGAAACAAACTGCGTGCCCCTATCAGAGACTATGTCTGAAGGAATACCGTGCAATTTGACAATGTGATCAACAAATGCCTGCGCCAGCGTCTTAGCATTGGGCAAACCAGGAAAAGGGGTGAAATGCACCATTTTGCTAAAACGGTCCACCACCACCAGAATCACAGTCTTCCCCGAGGAACGAGGCAGGTCCGTTATGAAGTCCATGGACAGATGTGTCCAAGGACGGGAAGGAATGGGTAAGGGAAGGAGAGGACCTGATGGCCGTGAATGAGGGACTTTGGCACGAGCGCAAGTCTCGCAGGCTGCCACAAAACCCTCAACCGACTTACGAAGCGCAGGCCACCAGAATCTCCGAGCGATGAGATCCAGTGTGGCTCTTACCCCCGGGTGCCCAGCAAGGACCGTATCGTGGTGTTCTTTAAAAATCTTGTGTCTTAAAGCGAGAGGCACAAACAACCTCCCAGGAGGACAAAGATCAGGAGCCTCTGACTGGGCTGCCTGCACCTCTGCCTCCAATTCAGGAAAAAGAGCAGAGACCACCACACCTTCAGCCAAAATGGGACCCGGGTCTTCAAAATTCCCGCCTCCCGGAAAACAACGTGACAGGGCATCTGCCTTCACATTCTTAACTCCAGGGCGGAACGTGACAACAAAATTAAACCTAGAAAAGAACAACGACCATCTGGCCTGTCTTGGGTTCAGACGCTTGGCTGACTCCAAGTAGGCCAGATTTTTATGGTCAGTAAATACGGTAATAGGGTGTCTGGCTCCCTCTAGCCAATGGCGCCATTCCTCAAAAGCCAACTTGATGGCCAACAATTCCCTATCTCCCACATCAGTAATTTCTCTCTGCGGAGGAGAGTTTTCTTGAGAAAAAGGCACACGGTCGCCAATTGGCAGGAGAGGAACCCTGAGACAAGACCGCCCCCACACCCACCTCAGAAGCATCAACCTCAACTATGAAGGGTAAAGAAACATCAGGTTGCACCAAGATGGGAGCGGAAGCAAAACTCTCCTTGATATCAGAAAAAGCCTTACGCGCCTCTACTGACCAAGAAGAAAAATCTACCCCCTTTCTGGTCATATCAGTGAGTGGTTTAACAATAGAAGAATAATTCAAAATGAACTTCCTGTAATAATTGGCAAAGCCCAAAAAACGCATTAGCGCCTTTTGATTCTCAGGAAGCTCCCACTCAAGCACAGCGCGGACCTTCTCGGGGTCCATGCGAAAACCACAAGCGGAGAGAAGAAACCCCAGAAATTGAATTTCTGGAACCGCAAACACACATTTTTCCAGTTTCGCATATAATTTATTCTCCCGCAGGATGAGCAAGACCTGACGTAAATGTTCCTTATGAGTTTTGAAATCGGGAGAAAAAATCAAAATGTCATCCAAATACACCAATTCAAATTTTCCCATCAAATGATAAAAAATGCTGTTCACGAAATGCTGAAAAACGGCTGGGGCATTCATCAAACCAAAAGGCATAACCAAATTTTCAAAATGGCCCTCAGGGGTATTGAAGGCCGTCTTCCATTCGTCCCCTTCTCTGACCCTGACCAGGTTGTATGCCCCTCTTAAATCTAATTTGGAAAAGACTTTAGCCCCAACAACCTGGTTACCGTATTTTTCGCCGTATAAGACGCACCGGCGTATAAGACGCACCTAGGTTTTTGGGGAGGAAAATAAGAAAAAAAATATTTTTAACCAAAAGGTGTGCTGTGGGTTTGGAACTAGGTGGTCTGTGGATGGCACTATTACTGGGGATCTGTGGATGACGGACACTGTTATGGGGGGATCTGTGGATGACGGACACTGTTATGGGGGGATCTGTGGATGACGGACACTGTTATGGGGGATCTGTAGATGACGGACACTGTTATGGGGGGATCTGTGGATGACTGACACTGTTATGGGGGGATCTGTGGATGACGGACACTGTTATGGGGGGATCTGTGGATGACGGACACTGTTATGGGGGGAACTGTGGATGACGGACACTGTTATGGGGGAACTGTGGATGACAGACACTGTTATGGGGGATCTGTGGCTGGCACTGTTACAGGGGGGGGATCTGTGGATGGCACTGTTATACATGTGTCATCCACAGACCCTCCCAGCCCATAACTGTGCCATCCACAGATCCCCCGCCGCTCTAGTATACTAATATAATATGTCTTATTCAATTAATAGTTATTAAATATGCCTCTTTATTCCTAATAGTACCTTAAATCCTAAGCGCTTCAGTACAATGCCGGCAGGCCGGGCAGCCGGCGCGGCGCGTCACTCACTGACGTCACTTGCCTGCGCCGCCTGCTTCATTCATAAAGTAGGCGGCGCAGGCACGTGACATCAGGGAGTTACGCTGCCGCCCGCCCGGCCTGCATTGTACGGATGCGCTTAGGATTTAAGGTACTATTAGGCACTAAAGGGGCATATTTAATAACCATTAATTGAATATGACATATTTTATTAGTACACCGGAGCGGCGGGGCGGGCCTTTAGTACAGTGACTGCACCGCCCCGCCGCTATTGCCGGCCCCAGCTCCTCCTCCCAGTCCCTCCCCGAGTCCCCGCTCGCTTTACATCGCTGCCAGCGATGTAAAACTGACTGCATTCGCCGTATAAGACGCAGGGGCATTTTCCCCCCATTTTGGGGGAAGAAAAAGTGCGTCTTATACGGCGAAAAAGTACGGTAAATAGGTCCGGGATCAGAGGAAGCGGATAAGGGTCACGAATTGTGATATTGTTCAGCTCCCTGAAATCCAGACAAGGTCTTAAAGAACCATCTTTTTTCTTAACAAAGAAAAAACCAGCGGCAACAGGTGACTTCGAGGGTCGTATGTGTCCCTTTCTCAGAAGACTCTCAGAGATATAAGCACGCATAGCGATCCTCTCAGGTTGGGAAAGATTGTATAAACGAGATTTAGGCAGCTTGGCGTCTGGGATGAGATTAATAGGGCAATCGTACTCCCTGTGCGGGGGCAAATCCTGAACTCCACTCTCAGAGAAGACATCCGAAAATTCTGAGAGAAAAGATGGTACAGTCTTAGTAGCAACCTCAGAAACATATGTCATGAGGCAATTCTCTCTGCAAAAGTCACTCCAACCATTTATTTGCCTCGCTTGCCAATCAATGGTGGGGTTATGCTTAGTGAGCCAGGGCAGCCCCAACACCAGAGGGGTGGGTAAACCGCTAAGGACGAAACATGACACATCCTCAACATGAGCATCACTCACAATTAAACGGATATTGCGAACTATGCCCTTTAATGATTTTTGAGAAAGTGGAGCGGAATCGATAGCAAAAACAGGAATATCCTTTCCCAAAGTGCGCACCTGGAAACCATGAGTTATCGCAAATTGATTATCAATGAGATTGACCGCTGCTCCACTATCCACAAAAATCTCACAAAAAATGTTCTTGCTCTCTAGCGCCACCCTAGCCGGCAGGACAAAACGGGAACTACAAGCAAATGGAAAACCTTCAATTTCCGCCTCAACCCTGCCAATAGTAACAGAAGGAACATTTTTAAAAGTTTTATTCCTGTTTGTTTCTTTATTATTCCCAGAAAACTGCCTGAATCTCCTAGAGGGACAAATATTTGCCAAATGATTTATACCTCCACAACAAAAACAAACCCTCCCATGCGAGCTGAATCTTCTATTGTCAGAAGCAATCAACCCCAGCTGCATGGGCTCCTGCTCAGAAGGGGCTGACGGCGACTGAGACCCCTGCGCACAGAACGGGACCGCTGCACTGTCCTGGGACTGAGTATGACAGGAAGGGGACATCTCTCCTCTCTCTCTAAGACGCCTGTCAATACGAACGGCCTGAGACATAGCAGAGTCCAAAGAAATAGGCCTCTCATGAAAGGCAAATGCATCTTTCAATCCCTCTGAAAGACCATGGCAAAATTGACTTCGGAGCGCAGCATCATTCCAACCAGTATCAACTGCCCATCTCCGAAATTCTGAGCAGTATATTTCTGCGGATTGTTTACCCTGGCATAATAGACGTAGTTTAGACTCAGCCAGAGCAATACGATCCGGATCATCATATATCTGACCCAGGGCTAAAAAGAATTCATCCACTGAACGGAGAGGCCGTGCCCCCTCCGGCAGCGAAAAGGCCCAGGACTGAGCGTTACCTCTGAGCAGCGATATAATGATCCCCACCCTCCGTTCCTCATCACCAGAGGAGTGGGGAAGAAGGCGAAAATGGAGTTTGCAAGCCTCTCTAAAACGCACAAAATTCTCACTACCCCCGGAGAACGTATCCGGGAGCGAGATCTTAGGCTCAGAACAAACTCCATGAACGCAAGCTGAACCGGTCACTTGAAGCTGAGAAAAAGTCTTACAGAGATCAGCTACCTCCAATGAAAGACCCTGGAAGCGTTCAGCCAAAAGTGAAACCGGATCCATGCTTGAGACGGTTATGGCGGCTTATAATGTCACGGACGGTGTACAGGAAACAAGGCAAAGCAACATGTATAAACGACTCGCTGGATCCAAAAACTAAGGAACCAAGGGAGACCCCTGCAGAAGACCTGGCACTTTCCCTGGCTGCTCAGCCTATGCAAAGATCCGAATGGTGGAGGTTTGCATATCCACGAACCTTGACTATAAAGCCCTGAGCACCCTACAATAGTGAGGGGACACGACCACCGGCTCCCTACACAAGATACGGAGGGAGTCAGGGTCACCTGGGATCCAGCAAACAGAAAATAACAGATAAGGTACAACACTTAGCTTTGAAGCAAACAGGAGGACAGAGTCAGCGTGCTTACACACTCCAGGAAGTAGTATAAGCCGCCCAGAAAAGCCTTCTGGGGAAGAATTTAAAGGGAAGCAATTAGTCCAACACATGACAGCTGAGATAGGCTAACGAGAGGAGGAGCTGAATACCACAACACAGAAACTCAAGGAGGAGGTTCTGAAAGGCCTCTGTCAGAGCTTCTCAGCTGTCTGGTTGTGACACTGATATGACCAGAAAGGGGGTAGATTTTTCTTCTTGGTCAGTAGAGGCGCGTAAGGCTTTTTCTGATATCAAGGAGAGTTTTGCTTCCGCTCCCATCTTGGTGCAACCTGATGTTTCTTTACCCTTCATAGTTGAGGTTGATGCTTCTGAGGTGGGTGTGGGGGCGGTCTTGTCTCAGGGTTCCTCTCCTGCCAATTGGCGACCGTGTGCCTTTTTCTCAAGAAAACTCTCCTCCGCAGAGAGAAATTACGATGTGGGAGATAGGGAATTGTTGGCCATCAAGTTGGCTTTTGAGGAATGGCGCCATTGGCTAGAGGGAGCCAGACACCCTATTACCGTTTTTACTGACCATAAAAATCTGGCCTACTTGGAGTCAGCCAAGCGTCTGAACCCAAGACAGGCCAGATGGTCGTTGTTCTTTTCTAGGTTTAATTTTGTTGTCACGTTCCGCCCTGGAGTTAAGAATGTGAAGGCAGATGCCCTGTCAGATTTACCTGATGAGGACAGATTCTCCTCGTCTTTGTCATCTATTTGGCAAAAGATTCAGGATAATCTAAAGAGCATGAGTGAGAGATATAAGCGTGTGGCAGATAAGAGACGTGTGCTTGGTCCGGACCTGAATGTTGGTGATCTGGTGTGGTTGTCTACCAAGAATATCAAATTGAAGGTTCCCTCCTGGAAGTTGGGTCCTAGGTTTATTGGGCCTTACAAAATCCTGTCTGTCATCAATCCTGTTGCATACCGTCTTGATCTTCCTCAGACTTGGAAGATCCATAATGTTTTTCATAAGTCCTTATTGAAACCTTATGTTCAACCCATTGTACCCTCGCCTTTGCCTCCTCCTCCGATTATGGTTGATGGGAATCTTGAATTTCAGGTCTCTAGGATTGTGGATTCTCGTCTTGTCCGCGGTTCTCTTCAGTACCTTGTTCATTGGGAAGGGTATGGTCCTGAGGAGAGGATGTGGGTCCCAGTGACGGACATTAAGGCCTCTCGTCTCATCAGGGCTTTCCATAGGTCCCATCCTGAGAAGGTGGGTTCTGAGTGTCCGGAGTCCACTCGTAGAGGGAGGGGTACTGTCACAACCAGACAGCTGAGAAGCTCTGACAGAGGCCTTTCAGAACCTCCTCCTTGAGTTTCTGTGTTGTGGTATTCAGCTCCTCCTCTCGTTAGCCTCTCTCAGCTGTCATGTGTTGGACTAATTGCTTCCCTTTAAATTCCTCCCCAGAAGGCTTTTCTGGGCGGCTTATACTACTTCCTGGAGTGTGTGTGCATGCATGCTGACTCTGTTCTCCTGTTTGCTTCAAAGCTAAGTGTTGTACCTTTATCTGTTATTTTCTGTTTGCTGGATCCCAGGTGACCCTGACTCCCTCCGTATCTTGTGTAGGGAGCCGGTGGTCGTGTCCCCTCACTATTGTAGGGTGCTCAGGGCTTTATAGTCAAGGTTCGTGGATATGCAAACCTCCACCATTCGGATCTTTGCATAGGCTGAGCAGCCAGGGAAAGTGCCAGGTCTTCTGCAGGGGTCTCCCTTGGTTCCTTAGTTTTTGGATCCAGTGAGTCGTTTATACATGTTGCTTTGCCTTGTTTCCTGTACACCGTCCGTGACAATATGTTGGACCAACTATATGAACAGAGAAAGGCCATCAACAATTTCTTGATGATGCAAGCGGATGGCAGTACTCCACTGTGTAACTTCGTTGTCAGCCAGTGGCAGCACATGCGTGACACCTGCCATTTGCTGAGGCTCTTTGAGGAAGCCACGTTATTTGTAAGTCGCCAGGACTATGGGATGAATGACGTCATTCCACTGCTTCATGTCCTGGAACAGATGCTGGTAACAATAGTTGGTCAGGGGACAGGAGACGTGGCGGACCAATGTCACATGAGCCCTGTGAGGGCTGAACTGGAGGAGGAGGAGGAGGAGGAGGAGGGGGAGGAGGACATTGGAGCACAGGCAATGTGTAGCCAAATGGGTGATTTTTCTACTCAGCTGACAGGACAGGAGAAGCAGCCAGAGGGGCTACAGGGCAATAAGGAAGATGAGACAGAGGACCCGAACACACTGTGGCACTATGCAGTGGAGATAAAGGCAGGGAATCCCACCGAGTCACTTGCACAACTGGCACGATGCATGCTCACTTGCTTGCGTACTGACATTCGAATTGTCACCATTCGGCAGAGGGAAGACTTCTGGCTCTCCACTCTCCACCCTCGCTACCTGGTCCAGAATGGGGGCCTTTTTTACATCCACCGAGAGGGAGGACAAACTAAACTACTACAGAAACATCCTATGTAGTCAGTTGGCCGCCGCCTATCTGCACCTTCGTCCATCCTCTCGCAGATCTGACCAGAGGGGCCCTCTGCGCTCACATTCCACTGCCATGACTGCAGAAGAAGGGGTGGGGTGGCTGGAGCAGTACCAGCTCCATCAGCAGCAGCATGAGTCTACAGTCACTGATGAGTAGCTTTCTTCACCCGCATAGTGAAGAAACTACTCACACCAGCAGCAGCAGGTAGACCTGGAGCATTACCTGAACCAGCAAGTGGTGGCATACTTGGACAGCACCCTGCCACCCCACATTGAAGATCCGCTGGACTACTGGGTAGCCAAACTGTATTTGTGGCTGCAACTAGCCGAGTTTGCCCTGGAAAAGCTGTCCTGCCCGGTCAGTAGTGTGGCATCAGAGCGGGTATTTAGTGTGGCGGGGGCCATAGTTACCCCAAGGAGAACTCCCCTGCCGACCCAAAATGTGGAGAGACTGACCTTTGTCAAGATGAATCTGGCGTGGATCAGCCAGGATTTCCAACCACCAATTCCTGATGCATCAGACTAGATCATCCATGGTGCCACACCAACACTTTGATAAGAGACCGGTTTCTTCTGACTACTAATGCTGGGCGCGAATACTGGAATTGTGAATTTTAATTGCAAATATCGCCACTTCGAGAATTTGCAAAGATTTTAAATATAGTGCTATATATTCGTATTTGTGAGTATTCTAGATTTATTTTGATCAGTAACCTCCCTTCTTGCTTGTGGGCCAATGAGACGGATGCAATGTCTTTGTCTGAGCTTAGCAACATCCCTAGCAATTAATAGGAAAGTTGCCTACCCCTTACTATATAAGAACCTCCCCAGCAGCCATTTTATGTAGTTTTATGGAGTTCTGATAGAGACAGCAGTGTCATTGCTGTGCTCTGCGCTTTACTGTTTAATTACATTAGATAGTTAGTTAGCTTATATATACAGTATATAATACAAATAGTAGGAGATAGTCAGTGTAGTTTAGATCGTGATATAGTGTAGCTGCTGTCCATACATACAGTCGTGGCCAAAAGTTTTGAGAATGACACAAATATTAGTTTTCACAAAGTTTGCTGCTTAACTGCTTTTAGATCAAACTGACTGCTTTTCAGTTGTTTCTGTGATGTAGTCAAATATAATTACACGTACTTTATATGTTTTAAAGGCTTTTATCGACAATTACATGACATTTATGCAAAGAGTCAGTATTTGCAGTGTTGGCCCTTCTTTTTCAGGACCTCTGCAATTCGACTGGGCATGCTCTCAATCAACTTCTGGGCCAATTCCTGACTGATAGGAACTAGGGATGAGCGAACTCGAACTGTATAGTTCGGGTTCGTACCGAATTTTGGGGTGTCCGTGACACGGACCCGAACCCGGACATTTTCGTAAAAGTCCGGGTTCGGGTTCGGTGTTCGTCGCTTTCTTCGCGCTTTTGTGACGCTTTCTTGGCGCTTTTTGAAAGGCTGCAAAGCAGCCAATCAACAAGCGTCATACTACTTGCCCCAAGAGGCCATCACAGCCATGCCTACTATTGGCATGGCTGTGATTGGCCAGAGCACCATGTGACCCAGCCTCTATTTAAGCTGGAGTCACATAGCGCCGCCCGTCACTCTGCTCTGATTAGCGTAGGGAGAGGTTGCGGCTGCGACAGTAGGGCGAGATTAGGCAGATTAACTCCTCCAAAGGACTTGATTAACTGATCGATCTGCAGCTGTGGATCATTGAGCTGCTGATCCTCAATTGCTCACTGTTTTTAGGCTGCACAGACCGTTTGTCAGTCTCATTTTTCTGGGGTGATCGGCGGCCATTTTGTGTCTTGTGGTGCGCCAGCACAAGCTGCGACCAAGTGCATTTAACCCTCAATGGTGTGGTTGTTTTTTGGCTAAAGCCTACATCAGGGTGAAGCTGTCACACCAAGTGCATTTAACCAGCAATAGTCTGTTCATTTTTTGGCCATATACAAAATCAGGGGCAAGCTGCGCCTGTCACCAAGTGCATTTAACCCTCAATGGTGTGGTTGTTTTTTGGCTAAAGCCTACATCAGGGTGAAGCTGTCACACCAAGTGCATTTAACCAGCAATAGTCTGTTCATTTTTTGGCCATATACAAAATCAGGGGCAAGCTGCGCCTGTCACCAAGTGCATTTAACCCTCAATGGTGTGGTTGTTTTTTGGCTAAAGCCTACATCAGGGTGAAGCTGTCACACCAAGTGCATTTAACCAGCAATAGTCTGTTCATTTTTTGGCCATATACAAAATCAGGGGCAAGCTGCGCCTGTCACCAAGTGCATTTAACCCTCAATGGTGTGGTTGTTTTTTGGCTAAAGCCTACATCAGGGTGAAGCTGTCACACCAAGTGCATTTAACCAGCAATAGTCTGTTCATTTTTTGGCCATATCCCAGTCTAATTCTGTCACTAAATCCATACCGGTCACCCAGCGCCTAAATACTAGGCCTCAAATTTATATCCAGCTAAATCTGTCCCTAGTGCTGTAGCTGGGCGAGTTATTTAGTGTCCGTTCAAGCACATTTCTTGTTCTGGGTTGAAATACAATTCCCAATTTAGCAATTTCATAATTTAGTGGTTCCTGCTATATCAGAGCTCTTTGAAATCTATCCCAAAAAGGGTATATAATATTGAAGGTGCACATAGGGTCATTCAGAGTAACTTCACACACACCCGCTACTGTGTATTTCCAAGTCTAATTCTGTCACTAAATCCATACCGGTGACCCAGCGCCTAAATACTAGGCCTCAAATTTAATTCCCTCTAAATCTCTCGTTACCCACCGCTGTACTGTTGTTGCTGGGCAAGATATTTAGTGTCCGTCAAAGCACATTTTTTGTTCTGGGTTGAAGTACAATTCCCAATTTAGCAATTTCATAATTTAGTGGTTTCTGCTATATCAGAGCTATTTGAAATCTATCCCAAAAAGGGTATATAATATTGAAGGTGCACATAGGGTCATTCAGAATAACTTCACACACACCCGCTACTGTGTATTTCCAAGTCTAATTCTGTCACTAAACCCATACCTGTCACCCAGCGCCTAAATACTAGGCCTCAAATTTAAATCCCTCTAAATCTCTCGTTACCGTTGTCCTGTTGTAGCTGGGAAGTTATTTAGTGTCCCGTCAAAGCACATTTTTTGTTCTGGGTTGAAGTACAATTCCCAATTTAGCAATTTCATAATTTAGTGGTTTCCTGCTATATCAGAGCTATTTGAAATCTATCCCTAAAAGGGTATATAATATTGAAGGTGCACATAGGGTCATTCAGAATAACTTCACACACACCCGCTACTGTGTATTTCCAAGTCTAATTCTGTCACTAAATCCATACCGGTGACCCAGCGCCTAAATACTAGGCCTCAAATTTAATTCCCTCTAAATCTCTCGTTACCCACCGCTGTACTGTTGGTGCTGGGCAAGATATTTAGTGTCCGTCAAAGCACATTTTTTGTTCTGGGTTGAAGTACAATTCCCAATTTAGCAATTTCATAATTTAGTGGTTTCTGCTATATCAGAGCTATTTGAAATCTATCCCTAAAAGGGTATATAATATTGAAGGTGCACATAGGGTCATTCAGAATAACTTCACACACACCCGCTACTGTGTATTTCCAAGTCTAATTCTGTCACTAAACCCATACCTGTCACCCAGCGCCTAAATACTAGGCCTCAAATTTATATCCAGCTAAATCTGTCCCTAGTGCTGTAGCTGGGCGAGTTATTTAGTGTCCGTTCAAGCACATTTCTTGTTCTGGGTTGAAATACAATTCCAATTTAGCAATTTCATAATTTAGTGGTTCCTGCTATATCAGAGCTATTTGAAATCTATCCCTAAAAGGGTATATAATATTGAAGGTGCACATAGGGTCATTCAGAGTAACTTCACACACACCCGCTACTGTGTATTTCCAAGTCTAATTCTGTCACTAAACCCATACCGGTGACCCAGCGCCTAAATACTAGGCCTCAAATTTAATTCCCTCTAAATCTCTCGTTACCCACCGCTGTACTGTTGTTGCTGGGCAAGATATTTAGTGTCCGTCAAAGCACATTTTTTGTTCTGGGTTGAAGTACAATTCCCAATTTAGCAATTTCATAATTTAGTGGTTTCTGCTATATCAGAGCTATTTGAAATCTATCCCTAAAAGGGTATATAATATTGAAGGTGCACATAGGGTCATTCAGAATAACTTCACACACACCCGCTACTGTGTATTTCCAAGTCTAATTCTGTCACTAAACCCATACCTGTCACCCAGCGCCTAAATACTAGGCCTCAAATTTAAATCCCTCTAAATCTCTCGTTACCGTTGTCCTGTTGTAGCTGGGAAAGTTATTTAGTGTCCCGTCAAAGCACATTTTTTGTTCTGGGTTGAAGTACAATTCCCAATTTAGCAATTTCATAATTTAGTGGTTTCTGCTATATCAGAGCTATTTGAAATCTATCCCTAAAAGGGTATATAATATTGAAGGTGCACATAGGGTCATTCAGAATAACTTCACACACACCCGCTACTGTGTATTTCCAAGTCTAATTCTGTCACTAAATCCATACCGGTGACCCAGCGCCTAAATACTAGGCCTCAAATTTAATTCCCTCTAAATCTCTCGTTACCCACCGCTGTACTGTTGTTGCTGGGCAAGATATTTAGTGTCCGTCAAAGCACATTTTTTGTTCTGGGTTGAAGTACAATTCCCAATTTAGCAATTTCATAATTTAGTGGTTTCTGCTATATCAGAGCTATTTGAAATCTATCCCTAAAAGGGTATATAATATTGAAGGTGCACATAGGGTCATTCAGAATAACTTCACACACACCCGCTACTGTGTATTTCCAAGTCTAATTCTGTCACTAAACCCATACCTGTCACCCAGCGCCTAAATACTAGGCCTCAAATTTAAATCCCTCTAAATCTCTCGTTACCGTTGTCCTGTTGTAGCTGGGAAAGTTATTTAGTGCCCGTCAAAGCACATTTTTTGTTCTGGGTTGAAGTACAATTCCCAATTTAGCAATTTCATAATTTAGTGGTTCCTGCTATATCAGAGCTATTTGAAATCTATCCCTAAAAGGGTATATAATATTGAAGGTGCACATAGGGTCATTCAGAATAACTTCACACACACCGCTTCTGTGCATTTCCAAGTCTAATTCTGTCACTAAATCCATACCTGTCACCCAGCGCCTAAATACTAGGCCTCAAATTTATATCCCTCTAAATCTCTCGTTACCCGCTGTACTGTTGTTGCTGGGCAAGATTATTTAGTGTCCGTCAAAGCACATTTTTTGTTCTGGGTTGAAGTACAATTCCCAATTTAGCAATTTCATAATTTAGTGGTTTCTGCTATATCAGAGCTATTTGAAATCTATCCCTAAAAGGGTATATAATATTGAAGGTGCACATAGGGTCATTCAGAATAACTTCACACACACCCGCTACTGTGTATTTCCAAGTCTAATTCTGTCACTAAACCCATACCTGTCACCCAGCGCCTAAATACTAGGCCTCAAATTTAATCCCTCTAAATCTCTCGTTACCGCTGTCCTGTTGTGGCTGGGAAAGTTATTTAGTGTCCGTCAAAGCACATTTTTTGTTCTGGGTTGAAGTACAATTCCCAATTTAGCAATTTCATAATTTAGTGGTTTCTGCTATATCAGAGCTATTTGAAATCTATCCCTAAAAGGGTATATAATATTGAAGGTGCACATAGGGTCATTCAGAATAACTTCACACACACGCTTCTGTGCATTTCCAAGTCTAATTCTGTCACTAAATCCATACCGGTCACCCAGCGCCTAAATACTAGGCCTCAAATTTATATCCCGCTGAATTTGAATACAATACATTGGGCCAAATAATATATTTGTTGTTGTGGTGAACCATAACAATGAGAAAAACATCTAGTAAGGGACGCGGACGTGGACATGGTCGTGGTGGTGTTAGTGGACCCTCTGGTGCTGGGAGAGGACGTGGCCGTTCTGCCACATCCACACGTCCTAGTGTACCAACTACCTCAGGTCCCAGTAGCCGCCAGAATTTACAGCGATATATGGTGGGGCCCAATGCCGTTCTAAGGATGGTAAGGCCTGAGCAGGTACAGGCATTAGTCAATTGGGTGGCCGACAGTGGATCCAGCACGTTCACATTATCTCCCACCCAGTCTTCTGCAGAAAGCGCACAGATGGCGCCTGAAAACCAACCCCATCAGTCTGTCACATCACCCCCATGCATACCAGGGAAACTGTCTCAGCCTCAAGTTATGCAGCAGTCTCTTATGCTGTTTGAAGACTCCGCTGGCAGGGTTTCCCAAGGGCATCCACCTAGCCCTTCCCCAGCGGTGAAAGACATAGAATGCACTGACGCACAACCACTTATGTTTCCTGATGATGAGGACATGGGAATACCACCTCAGCATGTCTCTGATGATGACGAAACACAGGTGCCAACTGCTGCGTCTTTCTGCAGTGTGCAGACTGAACAGGAGGTCAGGGATCAAGACTGGGTGGAAGACGATGCAGGGGACGATGAGGTCCTAGACCCCACATGGAATGAAGGTCGTGCCACTGACTTTCACAGTTCGGAGGAAGAGGCAGTGGTGAGACCGAGCCAACAGCGTAGCAAAAGAGGGAGCAGTGGGCAAAAGCAGAACACCCGCCGCCAAGAGACTCCGCCTGCTACTGACCGCCGCCATCTGGGACCGAGCACCCCAAAGGCAGCTTCAAGGAGTTCCCTGGCATGGCACTTCTTCAAACAATGTGCTGACGACAAGACCCGAGTGGTTTGCACGCTGTGCCATCAGAGCCTGAAGCGAGGCATTAACGTTCTGAACCTGAGCACAACCTGCATGACCAGGCACCTGCATGCAAAGCATGAACTGCAGTGGAGTAAACACCTTAAAACCAAGGAAGTCACTCAGGCTCCCCCTGCTACCTCTTCTGCTGCTGCCGCCTCGGCCTATTCTGCTGCTGCCGCCTCGGCCTCTTCCTCCGCCTCTGGAGGAACGTTGGCACCTGCCGCCCAGCAAACAGGGGATGTACCACCAACACCACCACCACCACCTCCGTCACCAAGCGTCTCAACCATGTCACACGCCAGCGTTCAGCTCTCCATCTCACAAACATTTGATAGAAAGCGTAAATTCCCACCTAGCCACCCTCGATCCCTGGCCCTGAATGCCAGCATTTCTAAACTACTGGCCTATGAAATGCTGTCATTTAGGCTGGTGGACACAGACAGCTTCAAACAGCTCATGTCGCTTGCTGTCCCACAGTATGTTGTTCCCAGCCGGCACTACTTCTCCAAGAGAGCCGTGCCTTCCCTGCACAACCAAGTATCCGATAAAATCAAGTGTGCACTGCGCAACGCCATCTGTAGCAAGGTCCACCTAACCACAGATACGTGGACCAGTAAGCACGGCCAGGGACGCTATATCTCCCTAACTGCACACTGGGTAAATGTAGTGGCAGCTGGGCCCCAGGCGGAGAGCTGTTTGGCGCACGTCCTGCCGCCGCCAAGGATCGCAGGGCAACATTCTTTGCCTCCTGTTGCCACCTCCTCCTTCTCGGCTTCCTCCTCCTCTTCTTCCACCTGCTCATCCAGTCAGCCACACACCTTCACCACCAACTTCAGCACAGCCCGGGGTAAACGTCAGCAGGCCATTCTGAAACTCATATGTTTGGGGGACAGGCCCCACACCGCACAGGAGTTGTGGCGGGGTATTGAACAACAGACCGACGAGTGGTTGCTGCCGGTGAGCCTCAAGCCCGGCCTGGTGGTGTGTGATAATGGGCGAAATCTCGTTGCAGCTCTGGGACTAGCCAATTTGACGCACATCCCTTGCTTGGCGCATGTGCTGAATTTGGTGGTGCAGAAGTTCATTCACAACTACCCCGACATGTCAGAGCTGCTGCATAAAGTGCGGGCCGTCTGTTCGCGCTTCCGGCGTTCACATCCTGCCGCTGCTCGCCTGTCTGCGCTACAGCGTAACTTCGGCCTTCCCGCTCACCGCCTCATATGCGACGTGCCCACCAGGTGGAACTCCACCTTGCACATGCTGGACAGACTGTGCGAGCAGCAGCAGGCCATAGTGGAGTTTCAGCTGCAGCACGCACGGGTCAGTCGCACTACAGAACAGCACCACTTCACCACCAATGACTGGGCCTCCATGCGAGACCTGTGTGCCCTGTTGCGCTGTTTCGAGTACTCCACCAACATGGCCAGTGGCGATGACACCGTTATCAGCGTTACAATACCACTTCTATGTCTCCTTGAGAAAACACTTAGGGCGATGATGGAAGAGGAGGTGGCCCAGGAGGAGGAGGAGGAGGAGGATGAGGAAGAGGGGTCATTTTTAGCACTTTCAGGCCAGTCTCTTCGAAGTGACTCAGAGGGAGGTTTTTGGCAACAGCAGAGGCCAGGTACAAATGTGGCCAGCCAGGGCCCACTACTGGAGGACGAGGAGGACGAGGATGAGGAGGAGGTGGAGGAGGATGAGGATGAAGCATGGTCACAGCGGGGTGGCACCCAACGCAGCTCGGGTCCATCACTGGTGCGTGGCTGGGGGGAAAGGCAGGACGATGACGATACGCCTCCCACAGAGGACAGCTTGTCCTTACCCCTGGGCAGCCTGGCACACATGAGCGACTACATGCTGCAGTGCCTGCGCAACGACAGCAGAGTTGCCCACATTTTAACCTGTGCGGACTACTGGGTTGCCACCCTGCTGGATCCACGCTACAAAGACAATGTGCCCACCTTACTTCCTGCACTGGAGCGTGATAGGAAGATGCGCGAGTACAAGCGCACGTTGGTAGACGCGCTACTGAGAGCATTCCCAAATGTCACAGGGGAACAAGTGGAAGCCCAAGGCCAAGGCAGAGGAGGAGCAAGAGGTCGCCAAGGCAGCTGTGTCACGGCCAGCTCCTCTGAGGGCAGGGTTAGCATGGCAGAGATGTGGAAAACTTTTGTCAACACGCCACAGCTAACTGCACCACCACCTGATACGCAACGTGTTAGCAGGAGGCAACATTTCACTAACATGGTGGAACAGTACGTGTGCACACCCCTCCACGTACTGACTGATGGTTCGGCCCCATTCAACTTCTGGGTCTCTAAATTGTCCACGTGGCCAGAGCTAGCCTTTTATGCCTTGGAGGTGCTGGCCTGCCCGGCAGCCAGCGTTTTGTCTGAACGTGTATTCAGCACGGCAGGGGGCGTCATTACAGACAAACGCAGCCGCCTGTCTACAGCCAATGTGGACAAGCTGACGTTCATAAAAATGAACCAGGCATGGATCCCACAGGACCTGTCCGTCCCTTGTCCAGATTAGACATTAACTACCTCCCCATAACCATATATTATTGGACTCCAGGGCACTTCCTCATTCAATCCTATTTTTATTTTCATTTTACCATTATATTGCGAGGCTACCCAAAGTTGAATGAACCTCTCCTCTGCCTGTGTGCTAGGCCTAAATATATGCCAATGGACTGTTGCAGTGGTGGCTGACATGAAGCCTGATTCTCTGCTATGACATGCAGACTAATTCTCTGCTGACATGAAGCCAGATTGTCTGTTACGGGACCTCTCTCCTCTGCCTGGGTGCTGGGCCTAAATTTATGACCAATGGACTGTTGCAGTGGTGGCTGACGTGAAGCCTGATTCTCTGCTATGACATGCAGACTGATTCTCTGCTGACATGAAGCCAGATCGTCTGTTACGGGACCTCTCTGCTCTGCCTGTGTGCTAGGCCTAAATATATGCCAATGGACTGTTGCAGTGGTGGGTGACGTGAAGCCTCATTCTCTGCTATGACATGCAGACTGATTCTCTGCTGACATGAAGCCAGATTGTCTGTTACGGGACCTCTCTGCTCTGCCTGTGTGCTAGGCCTAAATATATGCCAATGGACTGTTGCAGTGGTGGGTGACGTGAAGCCTCATTCTCTGCTATGACATGCAGACTGATTCTCTGCTGTACATGAAGCCAGATTGTCTGTTACGGGACCTCTCTGCTCTGCCTGTGTGCTAGGCCTAAATATATGCCAATGGACTGTTGCAGTGGTGGGTGACGTGAAGCCTCATTCTCTGCTATGACATGCAGACTGATTCTCTGCTGACATGAAGCCAGATTGTCTGTTACGGGACCTCTCTGCTCTGCCTGTGTGCTAGGCCTAAATATATGCCAATGGACTGTTGCAGTGGTGGGTGACGTGAAGCCTCATTCTCTGCTATGACATGCAGACTGATTCTCTGCTGTCATGAAGCCAGATTGTCTGTTACGGGACCTCTCTGCTCTGCCTGTGTGCTAGGCCTAAATATATGCCAATGGACTGTTGCAGTGGTGGGTGACGTGAAGCCTCATTCTCTGCTATGACATGCAGACTGATTCTCTGCTGACATGAAGCCAGATTGTCTGTTACGGGACCTCTCTGCTCTGCCTGTGTGCTAGGCCTAAATATATGCCAATGGACTGTTGCAGTGGTGGGTGACGTGAAGCCTCATTCTCTGCTATGACATGCAGACTGATTCTCTGCTGACATGAAGCCAGATTCGTCTGTTACGGGACCTCTCTCCTCTGCCTGGGTGCTGGGCCTAAATTTATGACAATGGACTGTTGCAGTGGTGGGTGACGTGAAGCCTGATTCTCTGCTATGATATGAAGACTGATTCTCTGCTGACATGAAGCCAGATTGTCTGTTACGGGACCTCTCTCCTCTGCCTGGGTGCTGGGCCTAAATTTATGACAATGGACTGTTGCAGTGGTGGGTGACGTGAAGCCTGATTCTCTGCTATGATATGCAGACTGATTCTCTGCTGACATGAAGCCAGATTGTCTGTTACGGGACCTCTCTCCTCTGCCTGGGTGCTGGGCCTAAATATATGCCAATGGACTGTTGCAGTGGTGGGTGACGTGAAGCCTCATTCTCTGCTATGACATGCAGACTGATTCTCTGCTGACATGAAGCCAGATTCTCTGTTACGGGACCTCTCTCCTCTGCCTGGGTGCTGGGCCTAAATTATGACAATGGACTGTTGCAGTGGTGGCTGACGTGAAGCCTGATTCTCTGCTATGACATGCAGACTGATTCTCTGCTGACATGAAGCCAGATTGTCTGTTACGGGACCTCTCTGCTCTGCCTGTGTGCTAGGCCTAAATATATGCCAATGGACTGTTGCAGTGGTGGCTGACGTGAAGCCTCATTCTCTGCTATGACATGCAGACTGATTCTCTGCTGACATGAAGCCAGATTCTCTGTTACGGGACCTCTCTCCTCTGCCTGTGTGTGTGCTGGGCCTAAATATATGCCAATGGACTGTTGCAGTGGTGGCTGACGTGAAGCCTCATTCTCTGCTATGACATGCAGACTAATTCTCTGCTGACATGAAGACAGATTCTCTGTTACGGGACCTCTCTCCTCTGCCTGGGTGCTGGGCCTAAATATATGCCAATGGACTGTTGCAGTGGTGGCTGACGTGAAGCCTCATTCTCTGCTATGACATGCAGACTGATTCTCTGCTGACATGAAGCCAGATTCTCTGTTACGGGACCTCTCTCCTCTGCCTGTGTGTGTGCTGGGCCTAAATATATGCCAATGGACTGTTGCAGTGGTGGCTGACGTGAAGCCTCATTCTCTGCTATGACATGCAGACTGATTCTCTGCTGACATGAAGCCAGATTCTCTGTTACGGGACCTCTCTCCTCTGCCTGTGTGTGCTGGGCCTAAATATATGCCAATGGACTGTTGCAGTGGTGGCTGACGTGAAGCCTCATTCTCTGCTATGACATGCAGACTGATTCTCTGCTGTACATGAAGCCAGATTGTCTGTTACGGGACCTCTCTCCTCTGCCTGGGTGCTGGGTAGTGTTGAGCGCGAATATTCGAAAAGCAAATTTTTTTCGCGAATATCGCAACTTCGCGATTTCGCGAATATTTCGAATATAGTGCTATATATTCGTAAAAACGAATATTCGTTTTTTGTTTTTTTCCCCCCCCCCCACAAAATTACAGTACACATATAATTGATTGTTTCCCAAAGGTCCAACAGCTCAGATCTTACTCACATTGCCTAGAAAGTGATTGAGGCGCGAATCTTCGTAAGGCGATTTTATTAGCGCACATGCGAATATCGGCACGTCCCAGAACAGAGGCAAAGGGCTTTGCATTCATACATTAGTGAATTGAGTTGCGAATCTTCGTAAGGCGATTTTATTAGCGCACATGCGAATATCTACACTTGTCCCAGAACAGAGGCAAAGGGCTTTGCATTCATACATTAGTGATTGAATTGAGCTGCGAATCTTCGTAAGGCGATTTTATTAACGCAAATGCAAATATCTACACTTGTCCCCAGAACAGAGAGGCAAAGGCCTGTGCATTCATATAGTATAGCACCATATTCGCGAATACGTAGAACTTCGTAAAATTCGATTTACGAATATTCGTATTTTTTATTTTACTTTCCACCTTACAGATTACATTGATCTGTACTCTGTCAACTACTGTCATCACCCCCCACTGTATCTCGATTGATTCCCAAAAGTCTCACATTCCCTAGAAAGTGATTGAGGTGCGAATCTTCGTAAGGCGATTTTATTAGCGCACATGCGAATATCTACACTTGTCCCAGAACAGAGGCAAAGGGCATTGCATTCATACATTAGTGATTGAATTGAGTTGCGAATCTTCGTAAGGCGATTTCATTAGCGCACATGTGAATTTTGCATAGCATATGTATTATGCGATGCGAAAATTCGAATTATCGCATATGCGAAATAATAACGAATTTGAATAATGGCGAATATTTTACGAATATTCTTTCGAATATTCACAAAATTTCGCGAATTCGAATATGGGACATGCCGCTCAACACTAGTGCTGGGCCTAAATTTATGACAATGGACTGTTGCAGTGGTGGGTGACGTGAAGCCTCATTCTCTGCTATGACATGCAGACTGATTCTCTGCTGACATGAAGACAGATTCTCTGTTACGGGACCTCCCTCCTCTGCCTGGGTGCTGGGCCTAAATATATGCCAATGGACTGTTACAGTGGTGGCTGACGTGAAGCCTCATTCTCTGCTATGACATGCAGACTGATTCTCTGCTGACATGAAGCCAGATTCTCTGTTACGGGACCTCTCTCCTCTGCCTGTGTGTGTGCTGGGCCTAAATATATGCCAATGGACTGTTGCAGTGGTGGCTGACGTGAAGCCTCATTCTCTGCTATGACATGCAGACTGATTCTCTGCTGACATGAAGCCAGATTCTCTGTTACGGGACCTCTCTCCTCTGCCTGTGTGTGTGCTGGGCCTAAATATATGCCAATGGACTGTTGCAGTGGTGGCTGACGTGAAGCCTCATTCTCTGCTATGACATGCAGACTAATTCTCTGCTGACATGAAGACAGATTCTCTGTTACGGGACCTCCCTCCTCTGCCTGGGTGCTGGGCCTAAATATATGCCAATGGACTGTTGCAGTGGTGGCTGACGTGAAGCCTCATTCTCTGCTATGACATGCAGACTAATTCTCTGCTGACATGAAGACAGATTCTCTGTTACGGGACCTCTCTCCTCTGCCTGGGTGCCGGGGCCTAAATATCTGAGAATGGACTGTTCCAGTGGTGGGTGACGGGAAGCCAGATTCTCTGCTATGGAACCTCTCTCCAATTGATTTTGGTTAATTTTTATTTATTTAATTTTTATTTTAATTCATTTCCCTATCCACATTTGTTTGCAGGGGATTTACCTACATGTTGCTGCCTTTTGCAGCCCTCTAGCTCTTTCCTGGGCTGTTTTACAGCCTTTTTAGTGCCGAAAAGTTCGGGTCCCCATTGACTTCAATGGGGTTCGGGTTCGGGACGAAGTTCGGATCGGGTTCGGATCCCGAACCCGAACATTTCCGGGATGTTCGGCCGAACTTCTCGAACCCGAACATCCAGGTGTTCGCTCAACTCTAATAGGAACCCATTCTTTCATAATCACTTCTTGGAGTTTGTCAGAATTAGTGGGTTTTTGTTTGTCCACCCACCTCTTGAGAATTGACCACAAGTCCTCAATGGGATTAAGATCTGGGGAGTTTCCAGGCCATGGACCCAAAATATCAATGTTTTGGTCCCCGAGCCACTTAGTTTTCACTTTTGCCTTATGGCACAGTGCTCCATCGTGCTGGAAAATGCATTGTTCTTCACCAAACTGTTGTTGGATTGTTGGAAGAAGTTGCTGTTGGAGGGTGTTTTGGTACCATTCTTTATTCATGGCTGTGTTTTTGGGCAAAATTGTGAGTGAGCCCACTCCCTTGGATGAGAAGCAACCCCACACATAAATGGTCTCAGGGTGCTTTACTGTTGGCATGACACAGGACTGATGGTAGTGCTCACCTTTTCTTCTCCGGACAAGCCTTTTTCCTAATGCCCCAAACAATCGGAAAGAGGCTTCATCGGAGAATATGACTTTGCCCCAGTCCTCAGCAGTCCATCCACCATATTTTCTGCAGAAGATCAATCTGTTCCTGATGGGTTTTTTTTTTGAAGAGAAGTGGCTTCTTTGCTGCCCTTCTTGACACCAGGCCATCTTCCAAAAGTCTTCACCTCACTGTGCGTGCAGATGCGCTCACACCTGCCTGCTGCCATTCCTGAGCAAGCTCTGCACTGGTGGCACTCCGATCCAGCAGCTGAATCCTCTTTAGGAGACGATCCTGGCGCTTGCTGGACTTTCTTAGATGCCCTGAAGCCTTCTTAACAAGAAATGAACCTCTGTCCCTGAAGTTCTTGATGATCCTATAAATTGTTGATTGAGGTGCAATCTTAGTAGCCACAATATCCTTGCATGTGAAGCCATTTTTATGCAACGCAATGATGGCTGCACGCGTTTATTTGCAGGTCACCATGGTTAACAATGGACGAACAATTTCAAGCATCACCCTCCTTTTAACAGGTCAAGTCTGCCATTTTAACCCAATCAGCCTGACATAATGATCTCCAGACTTGTGCTCATCAACATTCTCACCTGAGTTAACAAAACAATTACTGAAATTATCTCAGCAGGTCCTTTAATGACAGCAATGAAATGCAGTGGAAAGGTTTTTTTTGGGATTAAGTTAATTTTCATGGCAAAGAAGGACTATGCAATTCATCTGATCACTCTTCATAACATTCTGGAGTATATGCAAATTGCTATTATAAAAACTTAAGCAGCAACTTTTCCAATTTCCAATATTTATGTAATTCTCAAAACTTTTGGCCACGACTGTACATGCTACAGACATGCTGTAGTGTTGTGATGCCACAAGTTTACAACAATACTTAGTGCACCAATCAGTAATATGTAGTCATACCTGCTAAAATGTGAAGTTGCACGTATTGCGCAAAAATATGCGCATCATTAATTGACGATTTGCACAATCGTGAATATATTGGAGCACTCTATATGCATTTAAAGCTATTGTAATTTTCTTCTGTGCCAAGCATTTTCTCCAGTCCCAGGAAACTTCTAGCAGCTTGAAAAATGTAGCAACAGTGATTACCATATTTTTCACCCCATAAGATGCACTTTGTTCCCCCCAAAAGTGGGGGAAAAGTGCCCCTGTGTCTTATAGGGGGAATGCTGGCAATTTACATCACAGTCTGCAATGATGTATTAGTGAGGAGGGTCTGTAGTAGGCGGGGGGAGAGCGGCGGGGCCATGCAGGCACTGTACTCTGTCCCACCGGTCAGTATGTACTGTATACATAGTGTTAATCATCATATCTAAACTGCGCTCTCCCTGCTCCCCATGTGTACCCTACTTACCGGTACATGTCACGCTCCTGCAGTAAGCATTAGCAGGCAGGCCGGGCTGCAGGCGGCCGTAACTCACTGAGGTCACGTGCCTGCTCCGCCTACTTCATTCATAAAGTATACGGAGCAGGCACGTGACCTCAGTGAGTTACAGCCGCCTGCAGCCCGGCCTGCTTGCTAGCTGCTAGTGCTTACTACAGGAGCGTGACATGTACCGGTAAGTATGGTACACATAGGGAGCAGGGGGAGCGCAGTTTAGATATGATGATTAACACTACGTATACAGTACATACTGAGCGGCGGGCCCAGAGTACAGTGCCTGCACGGCCCCGCCGCTCTTTCCGCCTACTACAGACCCTCCTTAGGGATCTGTGGATGGGATAATGATGGGGGGGTCTGTGGTATGGCATTATGATGGGGGTATTTGTGGATGGGACTGTTATGGGGGAACTGTGGATGACACATATAGCAGTGTCATCCACAGATCCACTATCCCATAACAGTGCCACCCACAGACCCCCCCCCCATCATAATGCCATCCACAGATCCCCCACCATCATAATGCAATCCACATATCCCCCTACCATCATATAATGCCATCCACAGATCCCCCACCATCATAATGCCATAATGCCACCCACAGATCCCCCCCACCAACATAATGCCATCTACAGACCCCCCACCATCATAATGCCATCCACAGCTCCCCCCCCCATAACAGTGCCATCCACAGATCCCCCACATAACAGTGCCATACACAAATCCCCCACCCCATAATTGTGCATCATCAACAGATCCCCCATAATAGTGTCATGCACAGACCGCCATTAGTTCAAACCCACCAAAAGCACACCTTTTGGTTAAAAATATTTTTTTTCTTATTTTCCTCCTCAAAAACTTAGGTGAGTCTTATGGGCCGGTGCGTCTTATAGGGCGAAAAATACAGTACACCTGTATTGCGGACGCAATACGCGCATATTACATTGCCGATTTTTGCAATCAAGAAAATAATTGCAAATTCTAGAATTCGCAAATATATGATAAATATTTGCCCAAATATTCCTTTCGTTAAATATCGCAAATTCGAATATTGCCTCTGCCGCTCATCACTACTGACTACCTGCCTCAGCTACTACTCTGATGCTGCAACCTGCTTGATGCCACACATCTGATGCCAAGCGCTCCTTTTTGCACACACCCTCATCAGCGGTACTATTATTGCCACCCACCGCCCCACTCTGTTACCGGGTCACTTTGTGGTCTCCTGATGCAGCTACTGCTGCCATCTCCAAACTATGTCACCTTGCCACTCTGTGGCCTCCTCATGCTGTTGCAATATCCACACTATGTCACCTTGCCACTCTGTGGTATCCTCATGCTGCTGCCATCTCCACACTATGTCACCTTGCCACTATGTGGTCTTCTCATGCTTCTGCCATCTTCACACTATGTCACCTTGCCACTCTGTGGTCTCCTGATGCTGCTGCTGCCATCTCTACACTATGTCACCTTGCCACTCTGTGGTATCCTGCTGCTGCTGCTACCATCTTCACATTATGTCACCTTGCCACTCTGTGGTCTCCTCATGCTGCTGCCATCTCCACACTATGTAATCTTGCCACTCTGTGGTATCCTCATGCTGCTGCCATCTCCACACTATGTCACCTTGCCACTCTGTGGCCTCCCCATGCTTCTGCAATTTACACACTGTCACCTTGCCACTCTGTGGCCTCATCATGCTGCTGCCATATTCACACTAGATCTCCTTGTCACTCTGTGGTCTCCTGATGCTGCTGCCATCTCCACTCTATGTCACCTTGCCACTCTGTGGCCTCCCCATGCTGCTACTATCTCCACACTATGTCACCTTGCCACTCTGTGGCCTCCCCATGCTTCTGCCATTTACACACTGTCACCTTGCCACTCTGTGGCCTCATCATGCTGCTGCCATATTCACACTAGATCACCTTGTTACTCTGTGGTCTCCTGATGCTGCTGCCATCTCCACACTATGTCACCTTGCCACTCTGTGGCCTCCCCATGCTGCTACTATCTCCACACTATGTCACCTTGCCACTCTGTGGCCTCCTCATGCTGCTGCCATCTCCACTCTATGTCACCTTGCCACTCTGTGGCCTCCCCATGCTGCTACTATCTCCACACTATGTCACCTTGCCACTCTGTGGCCTCCCCATGCTTCTGCCATTTACACACTGTCACCTTGCCACTCTGTGGCCTCATCATGCTGCTGCCATATTCACACTAGATCACCTTGTCACTCTGTGGTCTCCTGATGCTGCTGCCATCTCCACACTATGTCACCTTGCCACTCTGTGGCCTCCCCATGCTGCTACTATCTCCACACTATGTCACCTTGCCACTCTGTGGCCTCCTCATGCTGCTGCCATCTGTGGTCTCCTCATGCTGCTGCCATCTCCACACTATGTCACCTTGCCACTATGTGGTCTTCTCATGCTTCTGCCATCTTCACACTATGTCACCTTGCCACTCTGTGGTCTCCTGATGCTGCTGCTGCCATCTCTACACTATGTCACCTTGCCACTCTGTGGTATCCTGCTGCTGCTGCTACCATCTTCACATTATGTCACCTTGCCACTCTGTGGTCTCCTCATGCTGCTGCCATCTCCACACTATGTAATCTTGCCACTCTGTGGTATCCTCATGCTGCTGCCATCTCCACACTATGTCACCTTGCCACTCTGTGGCCTCCCCATGCTTCTGCAATTTACACACTGTCACCTTGCCACTCTGTGGCCTCATCATGCTGCTGCCATATTCACACTAGATCACCTTGTCACTCTGTGGTCTCCTGATGCTGCTGCCATCTCCACTCTATGTCACCTTGCCACTCTGTGGCCTCCCCATGCTGCTACTATCTCCACACTATGTCACCTTGCCACTCTGTGGCCTCCCCATGCTTCTGCCATTTACACACTGTCACCTTGCCACTCTGTGGCCTCATCATGCTGCTGCCATATTCACACTAGATCACCTTGTCACTCTGTGGTCTCCTGATGCTGCTGCCATCTCCACACTATGTCACCTTGCCACTCTGTGGCCTCCCCATGCTGCTACTATCTCCACACTATGTCACCTTGCCACTCTGTGGCCTCCTCATGCTGCTGCCATCTCCACACTATGTCACCTTGCCACTCTGTGGTCTCCTTAATGTTGTTGCTTCCATCTCCACACTATGTCACCTTGCCACTCTGTGGTATCCTGCTGCTGTTGTTGCCATATCCACACTTTGATATTTATGGAAAAAATGTGTAAAAGTAGCACTACTGCGCCTTGTTCCCGGGTGGTTGCTCACAGCCGACAGATTCATCCAATCTATGAAAATAAAAATATTTATAAAAGAGAGAGCTCGGCACTCACACTATCTGAAGTAGGTGGTACTTTATTAATATAATATATAATAGGATATTAAAATTGGTGGTATACTGCACATATATATATAATGAATGGTTTGGCCAGACTTTATAATGAAGCAATCCACTCAAAAAGGGACTGAGTGTGGAGTACTAGATGGATCCGATCGATCCGCCGTAAAACTAATCGCACTGTATTGTAACAATTGACAAATTACTGCAGTACTTCCATCCAACCGATACAATGATCACAATTCTCTGATAATAATCTCATGCAATAAAATAGTCTATACGTTTCCACAGTGATAGTGTCAGGAATGTTCGTAGTGTTCCAAATCACATGACCTTTAAAATATATCCAATTAGTTGTCGTATTGAAGTCAACTTGTATAAGTGTAAAAATCAAACATCACAGCCAACAAATTGCTTGGATTTTCCTCTGCACAATAGGTTATACGTACAAGCCAGGTTCGATCATGGGCGGAATTCGGTGTACGCTTTGCGGCGTCCTGCGTGGTATACTGCACCAGGTTTCCTGCACCTGCTAACTTACATGAGTGTCGAAATTCTCCACCAGATGCACATAATAAATCGATGAATGTTGTTTCGTAATGTGATGTCGAGAATTCCAAGACTTTCTTGTCCTATCTGTCCTCAGGGTTTAAACTGGAAGGTGTGGATGCCGGAAGCTGTGTCCTACACCTGCTTGCAAAGGTGCCTGGGAAGCCCTTAAGTATGGCCGTGTGCTATCCTTTCACTTTAAGACAATATAAAAATCCCCTTGAAAACTTGCTTTAGTATCTGGACACTGGTCACCCCAGAAGAGTGAGCTGTAGAACTTCTGTGGACTTCTCACCTCTGGGTGGAATCTTGTGGCTTTAACCCTGGACTGTGGAGCCAACAGGGAGAGAGCAGAGAGTCAGGAGGCCTCCCTCCAGCAAGCAGCTACTTCATGGCTGCTCTCTAAATAATCTCCAGGGAAAGACTGCCTAACTTGGGCCTGAGCTAAGCTATATACACTGTAACACTGCACCATCTTGTGGAAAAACTAGTGTAGTGCACCCTAACTAGGCCTGTGTAAAGGATCTTACATGTAGAATCACATTGTGACATGGGAGAATATGACATGAGATGAAATACAGCATGCAGGCATAATACAAGACATTAAAACACAATAAAAACAAGTTTGCGGTGCCCACAATCACGTAGTGGGACACTGCAGACATACTAGGGGAACTTACAGTAAAGCAGCATAAGATTTTGGCATATGTTTTTATAAAATTTGCAGGGTTTTGAGGTAGAAACCTTATCTGTCTTTTAAAGCCAACTGGAACCAATAACTAACATGTATGGTACCTATACATTCTCAGCTCCATGAAAAGAACTGTCTAGATTAGTGAATTTCTTGAAATTAATTTCAGGTCTGATTCGCTGAATTCTCATTCAGACCGGAATCAAATATGCTCTAGTTTCCCTGAAAATTGTTATATAACGTTCTCTCGCCTCTAATATTTTTCTGAAAAGATTCAGAGAAGAGAGAGAGAAAAACCAAGAGAAGTTTTGCCGAGTCTACAATACACCTCACATATACTAGGCAATCTCTATTATAAAAAAATTACCTGCCTATAAGCCCCCCAAGGCCTTTCAGGTAAAAAAAAATGCAACTCTGCTCTGATAAAGGTCAATTTCTTGGAATGAGCAATTTGCAGATGCCTTACTTATTATCTTAGTTATTTTTGAAGGCCTGTATAAAAGGTCAAGCACTGATTTTGTATGGTTATACTGCATCAGCTGGTATGAGATACCAATGTCAATAGGGAACATTGGCTCAATTTAGCCATAGCTAAAATTATTTGAGACATATTTTCCATATGTGTTGATTATACTATACTATGTATGATATAGTTGACTATATAAATAAAGTGGTCAAATGTTTATTAGAAGGTAAAATAAAGAATTAACGAAGGGTGTTCTTTGAAGTTCTTTGAAGTTTCTGAGTTTGAGTTTCTGTGCCTACATTATCTGTTTTGGTCTTTGTTCACAAGTGATCTGAACAATGCCCAATGGATCTCTTGGATTTTTTATTTATTGTGTGCATGTTCTGTCACTTTAACTTAGAGAATAGTCATGCATGTCACCTGAAACCTTGATGAAAGGGCTTAAGGCAGATATCAACCCTTTACATGGGACGACAATCTAGCAGATTGTTGGGAAGGAAACATTTCTCCCCGACAATCTGCTGATCACTAGCGGAGGAGACCGGTGCATTTGCATGCAATGATCTCTTCCAACTCCTCCAGTGTTTATACACTGCGAAATGATGATCTTTTGTGCTGCCCAAAAGATCCAATTACCAGATGAACAAGCGTTTTGCTCATTCATCGGGTAATAGATGGTGCATTTACACCTCAAGACTCTGTAAGGATGATCTGTTCAATTGTCGGCCCGTGTAAAGTGCCCTCAAGATGTACTTGGGCTAATTCTTTCTGCTCTGAACCCTTACTAATCTCCAGATGATAATGTCTAATTGTCTTGTTTCTAGCTTCCTTTTCCTCAAGAAATGAGCGCACTCCCACCCCTACTCCTGCCATTTATTATCTTTGCCAGAAAATGAGGCAATTGATATGTCCATTTCACTAACTGAGTGGTCCTAGCTGTCCACTGTCTACTGGGGGAGAACTGCTTTGACACTGTCCAATGAGAGAGTACAGTGTGAGAGTAGCTTGAGTAGCAAGAGCCTGTGATATCTCTAAGATATCAGGTGATCCTTCTCTCTTTCTGCTGATGCTGCGAGCAATGAGATGCTGGTTTCCATGTGTGAAGAGTGGAGAGCAAGCTCACATGGTATCTTATATATATCAGAGGATCTTGCTACTCAAGCTGCTCTGCATTGTCCTCTCCTATTGTGCAGTGTCAGAGCCTGGAAAATTCACACCCAGTGGGCAATATGCAGCTAGGTCCACATGGTTGACAAAATCAGCAAGCCAATAGCCTAACTGACATATTGAGTGCCAAAAAATAACACTCGGAATAGCAGAAGAATGGTAAAATAACAAGTGAAAGGGGATCCAGAGGAACAAAGATAATATGGTATTTCAAATATTTTTTCGTGGTGACATGTCCTCTTTAAATACATCATTGTGACATGCTAGCAAAACCCTTGACAGGCTGCAATTAACATTGACAACCACTGGGTGGCCACATAAAGTCACAGATAACATATTCTACACAACTTCTGACAGAGTATCCTGAAATCATAATTTTTTTAATGACGGGTCATCTCATAACACTCAAAGTTAAAGAAAGACACGTGTATATTACTAAATCTATATACTTTCATGTTTCTCCAAGAGAAGAATAAACTGTAGAGCTTGAGCTTTTTCCACACAGCTATTTAATTGGTATTTTCACTTTTATCAAGTGAACAAGGAAAGGATGAAATATTACTTTAGATATTATGGTAAAATATGACCTTTCTAATTCTGAGCGGTCTATTGTCTGTAAAAAGAAAAACGAGAAAACATAATTTTTTGTAACATGATGCATTTTTTTTATTTCTTATTGTTTTCATTCTTATATTGCAAAGTACATGCTTGAATGTCATAGCTAAGATGCCAAGTACATTATAGGGTGGATCTTCTAACAGTGAAAGCCCTCAATAGATTCTCTGTGACTGTACTTACGAGACAGACAAAGCAGTTAGCTCAAAGCATTTGTAATCATTATACGTCAAAGACATTCATTGAGCAGTGATGTACAGTATGTAGGGTTCCAGGAGAAAGTATGTTATATATATATTATAGTGTCGAACAGTATATTCTGCTCTAGCCTGAGGATAAAAGTATATCAACACAAAAACATAATCGAAATACCACAACCCCTATTAGCCAGAAAACCTATACAGCAATCTCTTAAAGGGGATACTGTACTACATATTCATTATTACTACTATTTAAAAGAAGCAGTAGTTGTATAAAAGTAGTATAACTTATTTTTATCAGCTGCTCTGAACCTATATGGGGAATACAGTATTTGCAGCTAAGGCCAAGTACACACTTCAGTTATTTGGTCAGTTATTTCCATCAGTTATTGTGAGCCAAAAGCAGGTGCAGGTCAAAAACATACAGTTGCAAGAAAAAGTATGTGAACCCTTTGGAATTATATAGATTTCTGCACAAATTGGTCACAACAATAGACAATCACAGTCTGCTTAAACTAATAACACACAAATAATTAAATGTTACCATGTTTTTATTGAACACACCATGTAAACATTCACAGTGCAGGTGGAAAAAGTATGTGAACCCTTGGATTTAATAACTGCTTGAGCATACTTTGGCAGCAATAACTTCAACCAAACGTTTCTTGTAGTTGCAGATCAGACGTGCACAACGGTCAGGAGTAATTATTGACCATTACTCTTTACAGAACTGTTTCCGTTCAGCAATATTCTTGGGATGTCTGGTGTGAATCGCTTTATTGAGGTCATGCCACAGCATCTCGATCAGGTTGAGGTCAGGACTCTGACTGAGCCACTCCAGAAGGTGGATTTTCTTCTGTTTAAGCCATTCTGTTGTTGATTTACTTCTATGCTTTGGGTTGTTGTCCTGTTGCAACACCCATCTTCTGTTGAGCTTCAGTTGGTGGACAGATGGCCTTAAGTTCTCCTGCAAAATGTCTTGACAAACTTGGGAATTCATTTTTCCTTTGACGATAGCAATCCATCCAGGCCCTGATGCAGCAAAGCATCCCACCACCATACTTCACAGTTGAGATGAGGTTTTGATGTTTGTGTGCTGTGCCTCTTTTTCTCCACACATAGTGTTGTGTGTTTCTTCCAAACAACTGAACTTTGGTTTCATCTGTCCACAGAATATTTTGCCAGTACTGCTGTGGAACATCCAGGTGCTCTTGTGCAAACTGTAAACAAGCAGCAATGTTTTTTTTTTAACAACAGTAGCTCGCTCTGTGGTATCTTCCCATGAAATCCATTCTTGTTTAGTGTTTTACGTATCGTAGATTCGTTAACAGGGATGTTAGCATATGCCAGAGACTTTTGTAAGTCTTTAGCTGACACTCTAGGATTCGTCTTCACCTCATTTAGCAGTCTGCGTTGAGCTCTTGCAGTCATCTTTACAGGACGGCCACTCCTAGGGAGAGTAGCAGCAGTGCTGAACTTTCTCCATTTATAGACAATTTGTCTTATGGTGGACTTATGAACAGCAAGGCTTTGGAGATACTTTTGTAACCCTTTCCAGTTTTATGCAAGTCAACAATTCTTAATCGTAGGTCTTCTGAGAGCTCTTTTTTATGAGGCATCATTCACATCAGGCATTGCTTCTTGTGAAAAGCAAACCTAGAACTGGTGTGTGCTTTTTATAGGGCAGGGCAGCTGTAACCAACACCTCCAATCTCATTTTATTGATTGGACTCCAGTTGGCTGACATCTCACTCCAATTAGCTCTTGGAGATGTCATTAGTCTAGGGGTTAACATACTTTTTCCATCTGCACTGTGAATGTTTACATAATGTGTTCAATAAAAACATGGTAACATTTAATTATTTGTGTGTTATTAGTTTAAGCAGACAGTGATTGTCTATTGTTGTGACTTAGATTAGGATCAGATCACATTTTTTTACCAAATTGTGCAGAAATCCATATCATTCCAAAGGGTTCACATACTTTTTCTTGCAACTGTAGGATAGGTAACAATCTGTCCATTATACCTTGTCTCTGAGTAGGCTTCACTACTGGATTTGGCTTACAATAACTCATGGAAGTGTGAACTCAGCCTAAGAGATATGACATTTCCATAATAGTCTCAACAAAATTTAGCTTTTCTATGAGTTCCACACAGCCATTCAGAACCTGCACTAATGATGAGCAAAATCTCTGAAACAGAGTGGTCTACAGATGGGTATGCCTGATAACCAATAAAGTCATGTTTTAGAGGAAATGTTTTGCATATACCTTTTAATAGTTATAACCAAATACTGAAAAAATATACATATTTTTTCAATTTTTTTATTTTCTGATTGAACATTTGTTTTATTCTATTTTTATTCAGTTTTCTGTGCATAGCAATGGAGGTGACCATCTTGCCTAAGCTGGTGTTAACAGCATTTAGAGACAAATTTTACAGCAGCCAGGTGGATCATAAGAACATGCAGTGTGGAGAACTTAATTTACTTCTATGGCAGAGGGTTCTAGACCTGTGACCTGTGTAGAAATCTTTGTTCAGGGGAGCGGGAAGAGATGAGCTGTGTCTATCCTCTGGGAATAGTGTATCCTGTGTTATCTACCTATAGGTGTTGCCTTTCATTTTAATACTGTTTATATTATAGTGGAGCATATTTACTAATATGTAGACAGGCTGTCTAGACATGAAGCTGATGTATCACAATGGCTCGGGCTGAATGATAAAAATTCAGTAAAAATGTCTATCCAAGCACCACGCTTGGATAGACATTTTTACAGAATTTTATAACAACCGTTGGTTGGCTTAGTTTTAAACAGAATTTTACTCCAGAATTGTGGAACAATATTGCACAAAATGTTGCTTATTAGGCCAGGCCCCATTTCCTGTGAAGCCACTGCCCTTGCCAGACTAGATACAGACTAATTTACCAAAACCTCGTTCTGTCGAATTGTGCCACATTTTCACACCATTTATGAAACAATCTAGGCACACTCACATTAGTAAATGTAGTTATGAGGCTCAGTAGCCAGAGGGAAAACTGCAAGATTTCAGGATCTGGTTTGCATATATATATAATTAAAAAAATTATGAATAAAAGTTTTTTTCTCTTTTATCTTTGAGTGCTACCCTCTTTTTGATATATATATATATATATATATATATATATATATATATATATATCAACACTATATATATACACTATATATATATATATATATATATACAATATTTTCAACATGCAAACATACAATAGCATTAAGTTCCTTTTTTAGACGCAATGGAGCAATTATACTAATGATTGCAAAGGTTTACATACTCTTTATAGGTTGTGCATGTATATTGCCTTAAAACCAAAATGCAGATCTCCATCAAACTGCAGAGCATATATTTAAATATTTCAAACCCCAAAAGTTGACCTGGTGTTCAAAAATCTATTTAAATCTATATCCTCCTATAAGTCTCGGTGTCATTATGCAGCCCAGAAGTCCTCCTTATTCAAACATTATAATAAAAAAACAATCTTTCTGAGGTGCAAGCTTTGAACTCCAATATCATCTTCCACCTCCACACTCATAACTTTAAAACGCGTGGTCTTACTGTTTTTGTTAACAAGGTGCACTGAGAGTCTGCCCACACACTGAGTTTTGGTTTACATTTTACAATTTAAGATGACACAAGGCACAGGATGATGAGAAAACTGTGGGGAGGCTTCCAGAAGATTGATTCTTCCATCAGCCTCAGTCTTTTTTTGTTAGTCTTTTATTGACTACAAACGGTACAACACCAAGGCAGACAAGAGAAGGGCCGACTGTCCTGTTTAATCCTGAGGGCATCTGCAAAAGGCGATCACTTTTTTTTTTTTTTTTAAGAAAAAAAAAGGAATCCTATGAGGAAATCAGCCCATGGTATGAGCTGTTAAGCTGATTTAAACACACAAGGGATGCCTGGGGTTGAACTGAAGAATTCCGAGGTGGTTGATGAGAATGAAACCATTCCACAGAGTAATATTATGGAGCCTTAGTAGCAGGTGGCATAATGGATCAGCCAGAAACCTGTCATTTGGACGATAGGGCAATATATCTGAGAGGTACAAAATCATTCATGTTTTTCTTTTCATACCTTGAAAAAAGACAAAAAAATACGGCAATTGTTAACTTTGATAATCGCCCGCCAGAAATGTAGACATCTTGCAGAAACATTTCACATTTTCAACTTGATGGACGGGGAAATTGTCTGGTGTCCCCATTAGATACAGCACGGTGATACTGTTAATTCTTTCCATGCCACATTGAAAATGCCTCCCATTATACAATACGCATTATGTATTTACATCATACAAGGGTTATGAGGTTGTCTGGGTTCATGCCGTACATCAAATATGTTTAGTTTTGATTTATTCCTAGAGCGAAGCTCTAGTCATTTTCTAAGAAGAAAAAAAACGACCGCCTGGTATATGACTATGATATATTCATAAGGCGACATGAAAATACCTAGATGGCTATACACAGTATAGACTCCTTTAGGTCAATAGACATGAGTTTCATATATTCAAATGTACAGAAAATCTATAGCATATACATTGCCTGTCCAAAAAAAAGTTGCCACCTGGATTTAACTAAGCAAATAGTTATGAGTCTCCTATTTGATAATTACTGCATGGGCAATTATCTTTCAGCTGGCAACAAGTTATTTAACCCCAACTGGTGCAATGAGTTGCTTCTCATTTCTTAAACAACCATGTCGAAAGACACATCTCGTGGTCGTGGAAAAGATGTTAGTCTGTTTGAGAAGGGTCAAATCATCTAAGAGTAAACATCTAAGGAGATTGCAGAAACTAATAAAATTGGGTTAAGAACTGTTCAATGCATTTTTAAAAACTGGAAGGATAGTGGGGACCCGTCGTATTCGAGGAGGAAATGTGGCGGGGAAAAATCCTGAATGATCGTGATCGGCGATCACTTAAACGTTTGGTGAAATCAAATCGAAGAAAAACAACAGTAGAACTCAGGGCTATGCTTAATAGTGAAAGTAAGAGCATTTCACAATACGAAGGGAACTCAAGGGATTGGGACTGAACAGCTGTGTAGCCGTAAGAAAACCACTAATCAGTGAGGCAAACCAGGCTCAGGCAAAAAAGGCTTCAATTTGCTAGGGAGCATAAAGATTGGACTCTGGAGCAATGGAAGATGGTGATGTGGTCTGATGAGTCCAGATTTACCCTGTTCCAGAGTGATGGGCGCATCAGGGTAAGAAGAGAGGCAGATGAAGTGATGCACCCATCATGCCTAGTGCCTACTATACAAGCCTGTGGGGGCAGTGCTATGATCTGGGGTTGCTGCAGTTGGTCAGGTCTAGGTTCAGCAACAGTATGTGCTCCAAGAATGAGGTCAGCTGACTACCTGAACATACTGAATGACCATGTTATTCCATCAATGGATTTTTTCTTCCATGATGGCACGGGCATATTCCGTTTTACAGGCTAGGAAAAAGAGACAAAGGAGACAGGAGGCCGCGTCTCGTGTGTGTGGCTGTATTACAGTTTAAATGCACTTTGTACAAGAAGCGCTTACCATTTCTTGTTGTGTAGAGCCACAACAACTGTATAATGCCTTTGCCGGTATTCTCCCATCCGGCGTGCGGGGTCCTGTACTGCTGCCAAGGTTCCTTTTCTCTGCCCCAGATGTGGCAAGAGAGATAGAGTATTGAAGATAAAAATGTGGATTTTTATTTTTTTTCATGAACCTTTTCTGTCAGCGCTGAAAACAGGAGTCAGAATTCTTGCGTGATATTTTTAAAAGAAGTAGATTTTTATTCTTTTGTCAACAAGCCCTGTCTTCGGGGTGGAGGGCTGAGACCCGTGTGAGAAGAAACAGGCCGACTAAAGCCTGCTGATGGACTTTTTGTGGCAGAACAGCCAGCCTGATGTGAACTAACACCAATACTACAAGGTGACTTTTTGCTTGAAATTAACTTTTTGTTTTGTGAACTTGCTAATGTGTGAATAAACACAGAACTTTTGATTTAAGAACTGATTTGTGCCTCTATACTGCGTCCGCTTATCCTGTCTATCACAGCGAATCCCCACAATAAATATATATACCGTATATATGCACTGCATGTATATACTGTACATATAGTATCGGTATAATCATATTGACCAAGGGAGTAAAGTTATGTTATGTATGCCGCAAAGTTAACTTAGCAAAACTTACAATGTAAAAAGACAGTGGTTGCATTGTTGTTTTTTATTATGCTAATCCTCATACTTCATCAGTCTAAATTTTACAAAAATAAGCAGTCTGGTCAAATGTCTTCAGCAGCCAGTTCTAGAGCTGTCATTAAAAAGTTGGACACATGGGAGTCCTTTTAGTCTTACATTTCTGTGATCAACAAGATTTTCATGTGAAGTAATGACATCATCAAGTTGCAAAAATAACACAAATATGCTGACAAGTCATTATTATTACTAGAGATGAGCGAATTGAAGTTGACGTTGGAAAAATTTGATTGGCACCGAATCCGACTTTCCTCAAGCTTTGTGGTAACGAATCAAATTTTTTCCTAAAATGGCTGGGAACGAGGGATCGCCCACAATGCCATGCATGCAGCCAATCAGCAGCCAGCCCTGTGAAGTCACAGCCCTATAAACAGCCTCAGCCATCTTGGATTGGATTTTATTTGCTGTATAGAAGTTCAGGGAAAGGATAGGGATGAATCATTCCACAGTATTAAAGCAGAACAGGGTTCATTAGCGGAGTTTACAGCCTGGGTAATAGGAACAATCCTATTACACCTTGCTGCACTGACTGCTAATCCAAATTGCCATTATACAGCTCTGTAATTCCAGCAAAGCTTTCTTGTTATTGGGATGCAAGTGCTGTTTCATACAGCCGTTAACATGGTTTATTACAAGAAAATATTTATACATCTTATTTACCCTTATGCGGAACAGTTATATGTTCTAAAGCATTTTTGGGCTTGTATTAGTGGAAAAAAAGGGATCATTAGCTGTTGTGTGGTGAAGTAAGAAAATTACAGCCCTTTTTGGCGTGTATTAGTGGCAAAAAAATATATATTTGCTGTTCAGCGCTGCAGTTATATGTAATAATGCACTTTTTTCCATGTATTAGTGGCACAAAAAAAGTATTTGCCATTGTGTGGTGAAGTGAGAAAATTACAGCCCTTTTTGGCGTGTATTAGTAGCAAAAAAATATATATTTGCCGTTCAGCGGTGTAGTTATATGTAGTGATGGACGAACATCGGCCGGTGGACTTTAATGGCAGGCGAACCTAAAAAACCTTTAGCTCATATTTGCAGCCACCAAATACTTACTAGAAGTCCACAAATAGTCCTAGGACAGTGACATAACAGAGAGGGATCATTGGCAAAAATTCCCACAAAAATATGTATTTTAATCAGGGGCCATTATGCGTTTTAAAGGGAAACTCCCAAAAATGTGCCCTGCTGGAGCCTAGAAAGATTTTATTTTAAGCCACGGGAGTACAAGCCCCAAAAATTAGGTATTCACCTGACAGAAAAGAACTTGTGATTATGTAGCTGGAGGTACATGTGAGAAGATCAGATAGACTTGCTGCACGTATGTTGTTGTTTGGCAAGATCTCACCTCTCCTCAGGTGCCGCTAGTTATCAGTGATAAAGATCTATTTATATCCACCTCACACTGCTGACCATGCGGTTGATAGTTTCTGCTTGGAGTTGCTAGTGCTGGTTTGTCTTGGATCTCCTGCTTCTCCATACATCTCTAAGCTAAGTACTTTTTGCCTTCGCTGTTTTTTATTATCTGGTGTGTGTTGTTTCTAGGCCTCAGAGAGACGCAGGTTCCTTCATTCTGAAAGAAACCAGCTGTCTCATCCCCTGCTACCTATCCTAGGGATCGTCAGTTTTAGCAGTGCTTTAGTTATCCGGTGTGTGAGTATTTCCACGATCAGGATCTGCTCATACTGGCAGGAGTTAGGGAAAGGCCTAGGGATTACTAGTAGGTCACCATCCCTCTTACTTAGCTTTTGAGGCCTAGATTGTTGTCTATTCGTTGCGGTGTGTATTTGGTGTTTTCCCTTCCCCTTTACCTGTGACAGTACATTAGGCGGTCACTGGCTAAAAATTTTACTGTAGGCCAGTACAGGCGCCACAAATTAGGCATTCACCTGACAGAAAAGAACTTGTGATGATGTGGATGAAGGTACATTAGGCGGTCACTGGATACAAATTTTACTGTAGGCCACTGGAGCACAGGCTCCAAAAATTAGGCATTCACCTGACAGAAAAAAACTTGTGACTACAGTGCCTTGCAAAAAGTGTTCACCGCCTTGAATCTTTTCGTGTTTTGTTACATTACAGCCTTAAGTTCAATGTTTTGTTAATTAGAATTTTATGTTATTGATCCGAACACAATAGTCTAAGCTGGTGAATGGAAATGAGAAAAATATATAAATAAAACTATTGTTTAGAAATAGAAAACAGAAAATTGGCATGTGTGTATGTATTCACCCCCTTTGTTAGAAAGCCCATAAAAAGCTCTGGTGCAACCAATTACCTTCAGAGGTCACATAATTAGTGAAATGGTGTCCACCTATGTGCAATCTAAGTGTCACATAATCTGTCATTACATATACACAACTTTTTTGAAAGGCCCCAAAGGCTGCAACACCTAAGCAAGAGGCATCACTAATCAAACACTGACATGAAGAACAAGGAACTCTCCAAACAAGGAAGGAACAATGTTGTAGAGAAGTACAAGTTAGGGTTAGGTTATAAAAAAATATCCAAATCTTTGATGACCCCCAGGAGCACCATCAAATCTATCATAACCAAATGGAAAGAAAATGGCACAACAGCTCACGGATCGGGCAAGGAGGGCATTAATCAGAGAAGCAGCACAGAGGCCTAAGGTAAGCCTGGAGGAGCTGCAGAGTTCCACAGCAGAGACTGGAGTACCTGTATATAGGACAACAATAAGCTGTATGCTCCATAGAGTTGGGCTTTATGGCAAAGTGACCAGAAGAAAGCCATTACTTTCAGCTAAAAACAATAAGGCACGTTGTGAGTTTGCGAAAAGGCATATGGGAGACTCCCAAAATGTATGGGAAGGTGCTCTGGTCTGATGAGACTAAAATGTAACTTTTCAACCATCAAAGAAAACACTATGTCTGGCGCAAACCCAACACATACCATCACCCAAAGAACACCATCCCAACAGTGAAACATGGTGGTGGCAGCATCATGATGTGGGAATATTTTTGAGCAGCCGGGACTGGGAAACTGGTCAAAGTTGAAGGAAAGAAGGATGGTGCTAAATACAGGGATATTCTTGAGCACAACTGTGCGTGATTTGAGGCTAGGACGGAGGTTCACTTTCCAGAAGGACAATGACCCCAAACACACTGCTAAAGCAACACTTGAGTGGTTTAAGGGGAAACATGTAAATGTATTGGAATTTTATTTTTTTTAAGTTGGTAATCCCTTTCCAGGGATAACACGTTTTTATTAAAACACATATTTACATAAAAAACATATTGACATTTTCCAAACAAACAAAACATATCAAAATATAATATAATCAGGTCTTACACCACCTTTCCAGGCGTAATATGCCATAAATAGCATACTATCCCTGTCTAATTCCGTATTCTCTGTTATTTTGTCTAGGAATCTTCCCCAATCGTAGGGGTGAACATTGTAAAGTTGAAGAAACCTCTCTCTGCTCACACCTATATAATTCCTGACATTTTTAATTAAGGCAGATAAATTTACCCCATTTTTTTGCAACCTATCTATCTCATTCCGCATTTTCTGGCTATGGGCTTCTTCTTCTGGACTTTTTTCAAAGGGATTTTTAAATTCTTTAATCACTTTCTTACTTTCTGGCACATTTTTTCTTTCACTACCTTTTTCAGGTGTTCGCTTTTTTGACTTCTCTTTCTTATCCTCCTCCTTTCTCTTCTCTTTCTTTTTAGGGCAGTCAAAATACAAATGCCCAACAATACCACATAAATTACATTTCTTATCTTTTTTACATTCTTTTGACACATGACCTTCATTTTCACATCTCGAACACCATATATAAGTACAATCAACTTTTCTATGACCGTACCTTTTACAATTTCTGCAAAAGTCGGTCATACCATTGAAGAACAAGTCTCCATTTATTGCTTCAATCTTAAACCGACTCGGCGGAAAACAAACTTTCCCCCCAGAGTCCTCTTTAAACAGCACCTGGAACTTCCACTTGGTAGTCCACGGTCCATATTTATTATAGACTTTACCATTTGGAATCACCTTTTCACAATGCCTTTCAAGAAAAGCACAAATGTCCTCCACAGGCACATAAGGACTGTACATTTGCACAGTAACGATCCTGTCCCTCCTTGTAAAGTGCGCAGTCACTCGAACGCCACTCAAGGTTGGGTTTAGAACCAACTGTCCCAGCTTCTTCAACACCGCATTGCAGGTATCCTCAGAAACAAAGGCCACATCATAGATGCATCGCTTGGGAAACTCCAACATGGACAATATCAGCTCCTTCTGGATCTCGATGAGGCCAAACAGGATCTCCTCCACCAAAAACGCAAGACCTTTTTCTCTCTTGCAGGGATCTTCCAACCGGAACCGGACACCGTTCTTTATCCTCTCGAAGGCAGGAATCTCACTCTGGTCAGGACTTTGGACCTCCATCTCCGCCATCAGGACAATCAGACACAACAGAATCTGTGCGCCCTTCTAAAATTAAATGATGCAAATCCTCAAACAATCCATGTAATTTCCAAGTGGGGTGAATAATTTTGCAAGGCACTGTCACTCGCAAAAAAGTTTACAGTAGGCCAGTACCAGCCCAAAAATTAGGCATTAACCTGACAGAAAAGAACTTGTGATTATGTGGCTGGAGGTACATTAGACGGTCGCTGGATAAAAATTTTAGTGTAGGCCAATACAGGCCCCAAAAATCAGGCATTCACCTGACAGAAAAGAACTTGTGATTATGTGGCTGGAAGTACATTAGGCAGTCACTGGATAATTTTTTTTACTGTAGGCTACTAGAGTAGAGGCGCCAAAAATTAGGCATTCATCTGACAGAAAAGGCCTTTTATGCCGCTGTATATACATAACACAAGGACCATTTGTTGTTCTAGGTAGTGGCGGATATGTGTGGGCTGGCATGAGGGAATTCATATACACGTGTTCATCACAGGTGTTGAATTTATCCGAGATCCATGCCTCATTCATTTTTAGAAATGTGAGGTAGTCCACACTGTCATGAGCTAGGCGAGTGCGCTTATCGGTCACGATCCCGACTGCTGCGCTGAACATCCTTTCGGACAGGACGAGGGGCAACCCAAGAGTTCCATGGAAAATTGTGCCAGCTCTGGCCACAGGTCAAGCCTGCACACCCAGTAGTCCAGGGGTTCCTCGCTTCTCAGAGCATCCACATCGTCCGTTAACCCGATGTACTCGGACACCTGTTGGTCTAGTTGTTCCCTGAGGCTGCATTCGGAGGGTGGCTGCCGATGGGTTGGCTGCAAGAATGATCTCATATCCGAAGTGACCAACACATCTTCAAACCGCCCTCTTCTTGCAGGCGCGGTAGGATTGGTTCCCGCACCTGTTTGTGGAAATTCCTCTGCCAGCGCCCGCAACAGCAAAATGCAGCATCTCTCGCAGCAAGGCCTGGAAATGCTGCATTCTGCTAGCCCTCTGTGATGCTGGTAACATGTCCGCCATTTTGTGTTTGTACATATTTGCGAATATTGCCACTTCGAGAATTCGAGAATATTTCGAATATAGTGCTATATATTCATATTCGCTAATAGTGTTGAATACTCTAATCGCGAATTTATCGCAAATTTATCGTGAACATATTACATGCCGATTTTCGGAATCAAGTAAACAATGATTGGAGATCACAAATTCTCGAATTAGCGAATTTATGGAGAATATTCGGCCAAAAATTAGCTAAATATCGCAAATTCTAATATTCCCTATGCTGCTGATCCCTAGTCCTTGCCCTTTATGCTTTTTATACGGGACTCCATATTCAAACACTGGAGCATGATGGCCCCCATTTGAACTAAATTGGAAGTGGTAGAGTGCCCTGGCTCCTGCTCATCGCCCTGGAGAATATCATCCTCGGCCTCCTCCCCCTAGCCACGGACAACACCAGGGATCCCCGAAAAGTTTAAAGTCCCCCTCAAAGCCTGCTTTTCTTGCTCCCCCTCCCCCCAGCCACCATCCTCCTCTGACTCCTCTTCACACTTCTGCTGACTTGTCTCAGATGGAGTAGCCCTCCTGGGAATTCATTCAGCATTGTTACTTCCTCATCTTCCAGCTCGTGCTCCTCAACTGCTTGATCAATGACACAACGCAATGCACGCTCCAGAAAAAAGGCGTAAGGTACGATGACTGACCAGTTTGGTGATCTTATCAAATGGCTGCAGAGGTCTTCATGCGTCTCGCATTAGCAGCCACTGGCGCGGTGAAAAGAAACCAAGCTCCCCAGCACCTGTCCTTCTGCAGAGTTCGTACAGGTAGTCATTGACGGCACGCTGAAGCTGGAGCAGCCTATCAGGTGGAGTTCCAGTGCGTCGGGCTGTCAAAAATCAGATGTCTGACGGGCAAGTGGTGTCGCCGCTGAACGTCAGCAAGGCGAGCCATGGCCGTGTAAGATCTTCTAAAATGGCCAGATATTTTCAGGGCCTGCTGCAAGACGTCCTGGACCCTGGGGTAATTGACAACGAATCGCTGCACGACTAAGTTCAGGAAGCATGCCATGCATGGCACGTGTGTCATTTTGCCCTGTTTCAGCGCGCTTAGCAGATTGGCACTGATGTCGCACATCACTTTACCAACTGTCAAATTGAGCGGGGTTAGCCACTGATCAGCCTGTGACCGCAGAGCTGAAAGCAGTGCAGGACCGATGTGGCTCTAGGCTTACAGGCACAACAGCCGCAGCACGGCATGGCAACGTCTCACCTGGGACATTAAAAAGGTTCTGGGAAGCTTAGGGGGTGCAGCAGAAGAGACAGTAGCAGTGGAAAATGAGAAGTCAGCCAAGGAGGAGACGGAGGATGGAGTAGGAGGAGGAGAAGAAGAGGCAGGCCTGCATGCAATCCTTGGTGGTAACACCAAATCCGTTGTGCGGTAAAGTGAGAAAATTACAGCCCTTTTTGGCGTGTATTAGTGTCAAAAAAATATATATTTGCCGTTTAGCGGTGCAGTTATATGTTCTAAAGCACCTTTTTCCGTGTATTAGGCCATATGCAGATGACTGTTGTTGTGGTCCGCATCCGAGCCACATATTTTGCGGCTCGGATGTGGTCCCATTCACTTCAATGGGGCCGCAAAAGATGCGGACAGCTCTCCGTGTGCATGTCCTATAGTTGTCGGTTTTGCAGACAAGAATAGGCATTTCTACAATGGGCAGCCCGTTCCATTCCGCAAATAGCGGAAGGCACACGGGCGGCTTCCATTTTTTGCGGATCAGCTTTTTTCGGACCACAAAAAAATGGCACGGTCGTAAGAATGAGGCCTTAGTGGCACAAAAAAAAAGGATTTGCCGTTGTGTGAGAAAATTACAGCCCTTTTTGGCGTGTATTAGTGGCAAAAAAAGTATATATATTTGCCATTCAGCGTTGCAGTTATATGTTCTAAAGCCCTTTTTGGCATGTATTAGTGGGAAAAAAAGGCTTATTAGCAGTTGTGTGGTGAAGTGAGAAAATTACAGAATTTTTTGGGGTGTTTTAATTTCATTTTTTAATTTATTTATTTGATCTAACAGTATGTCAGACAGAGAAGTGCCAGGCCCTGCACATGGGAGTGGCAGAGGCCTAAATGTTTCTGGCGCAGATCACGGCAGAGTAACGGGGCGCGGTAGCAGGAGTCGCAGCGAGAGGCCTGAGCTCCTGCTGTCATCTCCATGTCATACTGACTCACAGTATTAATTCATTATTACAGCAGACTCACTATGCGTTTTTCTGCAAGCACAGTGTTCTACACCACTATAAAGGCTCTCTGCAGCCTTGAAATAGCTGTTTTTTTAACCAGATTGGCCACAAATAAATTCAGAGCAAACCAAGTTTTTTCGAAAAATTCAGCGAAACGGCCGAATCAATTTTTTTTTTTATTCGCTCATCTCTAATTATTATGTATTGGGAAACTGGAATCTAATGTGGAAGGATGGAAATCACTGTGAATCATCCGGTGGTCTAATGTGGACATCTGTTGTAACCCACATTTTGTAACTCTTTGCTAATATTTAGCTCATATTACACTGTGGTATGACTAACGTATTTGAACATAGTAAGTAAAAAAAAAAAATCTTACTACCAACCATCACTACTACCTTAAGTTATCCGATTCCCCCTGCATACATTTGAGGTTTTAGTGACCAAGCAATTTTTTTTTTCATTTTTCTCATCGTTGCGTTACAATGTATATATTAAATGGATGCCTCTGATGATTGCCATACAGTGGTATTCGTCACCAGTAGAGATAAAAAAAACTATATATTGACGCCTCCCACGTCTTCTTTCCTTTTATTGCTGTGACGTCACTGGAGGGGGAGGATAGCCTGGAGAGGTTAGAGGAGTAGCAGACAGCGGGGAACGGCAATGGGCTTCAGCACTTTCAAAAGGAATGCCCGCCCAGCTGGGCACTTGGGAGCCATTTTTGATAGAAATAAAAGTGCTTTTCCTGGACAAGGAATACACACCCAGATGATGTAAAGGTATGGTTATAAAGCTTTTACAATGTTTTGATGGCCATAACTGTTAGTTACAGAATATTAGTGAATGTATGTGACAGACTCCCTTTAACTTGTCAATTAAAAAATAATAATATTTAACTCATTGTTGCCACCTATTAGTACTGCTATGAGACTTTGATATTTGATCCTTTAATCACTTTTATAATACACTGTACTGTAGTACAGGGTATTATACTGTCAGTAGCATACTAACAGGCAATAACGAGGCGTGCCTCTGTTGCAGCCTAATATTCATACACTGCACAATTTATTTATTTATTTTAACCCCTCAAGCAACATTTTAGTAAGCAGTCTGTATTAAGAATGCTATTATTTTCCTTTATAACCATGTTATAAGGGAAAATAATATAATGAATAGCGCACATAACCCAAACCCAAACTTCAGTGAAGAAGTCCGGATTCGGGTCTTAGGTGCCACATTTAGTTTTTTCTCACGCGCGTGCAAAAGCATTGCACTCAAGCGGAAAAAAACTGAACATCGGAACGCAATCACAGTCAAAACTGACTGCAATTGCGTGTCTATTCGCACGGTTTTCCCGCAATGCACACGCGACGCATCCGGAGCAAATCCGTGATGCCTGTGTGAAAGAGGCCTTAGATGCTGTGGTTGCTATTGATCGTGACATCTAAGGGGTTAAAGGACCTGAATCAGCACTTCTGCAAATCCGGGGCATTAGAAAAGGAGCCTGAACTCCTGCTCATCTCTGCACAAGAGACCTGTGCAACAATCATTCTAGGCGGCCTAGAATAAAGCCCATTAATGACCATCATAAAAACACATATCAACAGTCATTAAGGAGTAAAAAAGAAACTATGTAGATTGAAGAGCATACATATTTAAGATATTAGATAGATAGTTAAATAGACAATTAAATAGACCTAGAATGAGTTGGGCGGACACCTGGATGTTCGGGTTTGCTGGGTTCGACAGAACTTTGAAAAAACTTGACCCGAACCCAAACCCCATTAAAGTCAATTTGCAAAAGGCAGCAAAATGTGGTCAAGAGCATGGCAAGTGCTCTGCAAACAAATATGGATAGGGAAATTACTTAAAATAACATAAAATATGTAAAAATTAAAAATAGAGGAGGAGGTCCATATGGAGTAGGAGGTTGAGAAAGCGGTGGATGTTGCGGTGTAGTTGGAAGCAGTGGTGGAGATGGTAGCCAACACAGTTTTTTTGTTTAAATTTTTTTGTTTAAATTTGGGTAGACCCCCAAAACATTAGGAACTATAAAAAATAAAACAAAGAGAAAGTGCACTGCAGTACAACAATGGCTGGGTTAGGCCGGTATTCAGCACAAGGTACGGACAAGTCCTGTGGATCCCTGTCTGGTTCATTTTAATGAACGTCAGCTTGTCCACATTGGCTGTAGACAGGCGGCTGCGTTTGTCTGTGATATCCCTCTCCTGCCATGCTAAACAAACATTCAGACAATACACTGGCTCAGGCCAGCACCTCCAAGGCATAAAGGGCAAGCTCAGGCCATGTGCCCAATTTGGAGACCCAGAAGTTGAAGGGGGCAGACCCATCAGTCAGCACGTGTAGGAGTTTGCACACATACTGCTCCACCATGTCGCACGTCCCCGTGACGTCCAGGATCCAATTGGATATTTTCTCTATCAACTTTTGATGTTCTTTTATAGGCCTACCATGGTGATCACGGGTGGCAGGGAATCAGGGTTTCATGCAGGAGAGGGAGCCTCAGAAAGGGATACCACATCCAAGGGAGGTCAATGGCTGAAATCTGATTGGGTGGAAATGTGGGGCAAGTTATTAAAGCGGAAGAATCGAAGGAAAGGAGGGGGCGTGCGGAAATTACCCACTCCCGACTCAGGGAAGGTAGTGACGATAAATAACAATATAGGAATCTTAAGATGCCCTGTTATTGGAATGAGTACTAAAAAATGACAAGGAATGTCACTGCAGTATTTTAGATTAGGAAACGTTATACTGGAGAGGCCATGCTGCCGCTTTGTTGACTCTAGATAACTTCTTCCTGATCGCACGTCCCCGTGATCACCACGATTCAATTGGATATCTTCCCTATCAACTATAGATGTTCTTTTATGCGCCTACCATGGTGATCATGGGTAACGGCGAATCAGGGTTTCATGCCAGAGAGGGAGCCTGAGAAAGGGATACCACATTCAAGGGAGGTCAATGGATGAAATCTGATCGGGTGGAAATGTGGGACAAATTATTATATTAAATTCAGCACATGCGCCTGGCAAGGGATGTGCGTCAAATCGGCTAGGCTCAGAGCTGCTACGAGATTTCGCCCATTATCACAAACCATCAGGTCGGGCTTGAGACTCACTGGCACAAACCACTCATTGGTCTGTTGTTCCATGCCTGTCCACAGCTCCTGTGTGGGGTTTGTCCCCAGACAGAAAAGCTTCAAAACTGCCTGCTGTTGTTTGCCCCTGGCTGTGCTGAAGTTGGTGGTGAAGGTGTTACGCTGACCGGACGAGGAGGCGGTAGAGGATGAGGAAGTGAAGTAGAAGGAGGAAGCAACAGGAGGCAAAGAGAAACGCCCTGCAATCCTCAGTAATGGAAGGACATGTGCCAAACTGCTATCCGCCTGAGGTCCAGCCGCCACTGCATTTACCCAGTGTGCATTAGGGAGATATAATGTCCCTGACCTTGCTTACTGGTCCATGTATCCGTAGTTTGGTGGACCTTGCCACAGATGGCATTGTGCAGTGCACACCTGATTTTGTCCCCCACTTGGTTGTGCAGGGAAGGCATGGCTCACCTGGAAAAGTAGTGGCAGCTGGGCACAGCGTACTGTGGGACAGCCACCGCTATTAGATTCTTAAAACTGTCCATCTCCACCAGACAGAATGACAACATTTCAAAGGCCAGTAATTTTGAAATGCTGTCATTCAGGGCCAAGGATTGCGGGTGGGTAGGGGGCTACTTCCTCTTTTACTCCATTGTTTGGGAGATAGACAGCTAAACGCTTCCATGGGACATTGTGGAGATGCTTGGTGACCGAGGTGGTGGTGTTGCTGCCACATCCTCTGTTTGTGCGGTGGCCGGTGCCACTGTCACTCCAGAGGTGGAGGAAGAGGCTGAGACTGCAGCAGAAGAGGGAGCAGGAGGACCCTGAGACCTTTCTTTGATTTGGAGGTGTTTACTCTACTGCAGCTCGTGCTTTGCACTACTTAGATACCTGGTCATGCAGGTTGTGCTTAGGTTTAAAACGTTTATGCCTCGCTTCAGACTCTGATTGCACAGCGTGCAAACCACTTCTGTCTTGTCGTCTACACATTGTCTGAAGAACTGCCACGCCAGGGAACTCCTTGGAGCTGGCTTTGGTGTGCTCGTTCCCTGGGTCCGGTGGGCATTGGCAGGCATACTGTCTAGGGAGTCAGCCGCTCTGCTTTTGCACCCTTCTGCCTCTTTTGCTGTGCTGGTGGCTCTGTGCGACCACCACCCCTCCTTCCGAATTGCACAGATCACTAACATGACCTTGATTCCATGTGGAGTCTAGGACCTCATCGTCCTCCACATCATCTTCCACCCAGTCTTCACCCCTGCACTTCTTATCGATACCTGTGTTTCGTCATCATCAGAGACATGCTGCGGTGGTCTTCCTATGTCCTCATCCTCAAACATAAGTGGTTGGGCATCGGTGCACTCAATCTCTTCCACTTCTGGGGCAGGGCTAGGTGGATGACCCTGAAAAACCCTGCCAGCAGAGTCATAGAAAATCATGAGACTGCTGCATGACTTGGGGCTCAGACTGCTTGGCTGATTTTCAAGGGGGTGAGGTGCAAGATAGATGCCAATGGCCTGCAGGTGCCAACTCTGAGCTTTGAGCAGTGGACCGGGTGGGAGACAATGTTAAGGAACTGGAGGCACTGTCAGCTACCCAATCTACTAGTGTAGTGTCCCACTAGGTAAATGTGGGCACTACAAAAGGGTCAATAGGGCCATGGTATTCTCCACCTCTTGTGGGACATGGTCATTGTATTTTATGCTGTATTTTATATTGCATTTTGATGTATATTGTATTGTCATGGTATTTATATGACCTCCTGTGTCAGGCCTGTTAGGGGTAGTTCCTCCTCCTAGACAGTAGAGGGAGCTAGGGAACCCCCTAGTATATATAGTCAGGTCCAGACCAGAGATGAGAGAGTATTTTCAGAAGCCAAGTGTAGCACCCTAGCCAGAGGGTAGCTGGTAATCAGCTTCTGATATGCAGCTAGATAGCCCAGGCTTCTAGTTGCCACCAGGGGAAGAGTTGCCTCCTGAGAAACCTGACGTTCCTATGAGAGTACAGAGCAGAGCAAAAAGTGTTTCCAGCTGAACCAGAGAGCTGAAGGGCAGAAGGATATATTTAAAGCAAGGAGACATATACCTGAGGAAGTTTTCCTTAACCAAGGATAAAGCCAGCAATAGGGCATATGAGCCTTGGGATAAAGACAGACAGGATTCTGAGGAAAAGTGCAGCCTGATCTGTAAGTGTTTTAACCCTCTGAGCATCTTGCAAGAACATTGTGCCTGCCATTGATGTAAAGGCTGCTTGTGACTGCTTCTACATATGGAACTCTGATCAAAGACTGTATATAGTTAATTGTTCCAGTAAAAGGAAATTTTGGTTCACCACAACATCGTGTTCCTCAATTATTCCTACCATAAATCGGTGTGCCACCGTTACCGGCACTGGCATCACAAATTTAAAGAGATCTTGCCACCGGCACATTAAAAACTCCTGCAACATCTAGGGCACCTCGTCTATACCATCAGGCCTTGTCCCTATACACAGAGAGTGCCCCAGAGGTCCCCTGTGCCAGCCTCTCCATCACTGCTGTACGTCTGCCCAGGGTATATAAAAGACTGTGAGTACTACAACCACCTTTGGTTAGTAAGTACCCCTGTGACCTCACCATTTGCCTCACCCTGCAGGGCGGCGTACTGCACTAGCACCTGTACTTGTTCTAGCCATTCGTAGAGCGGCATTTGGGGCTTCTAAATAACGCTGAAGGCTCTGTCGCCAAGGCGCACCTGAGGAAGGTGTTTCATTTGGACGTGTAGCTGGCACATATCGACCACGTCCTCTCCCTGCAACAGGAGCTCCACCAATACCAGCAGCACCATGACCAGGGCCACGTCCCTTATTTGACGCTCTCCTCAATTTTTGCGGTCACCAACCGAAGTAACAGACATTTTTACTATATTTAGTTCCGTGTCAGCAATGCAGAGCAGGTGTTTTTTAACTGCAAAAATGGGTTCATGTCACCCAGCAATGGAACAGACGATTTTTAGAAATTTCTTCTATCTGTCACCTATGCAGAGCAGGGGTTTCTCAATGGCAAAAATGGGTTAATGTCACCCACCAATAGAACAGATGATTTTTAGAAATTTCGGTCCCTGTCACCTATGCAGAGCAGGGGTTTTTCAACTGCAAAAATGGGTTAATATCACCCACCAATGGAACAGACGATTTTTTGAAATTTAGGTCCATGTTACCTATGCAGAGCAGGGTTTTTCAACGGCAAAAATGGGTTAATATCACCCACCAATGGAACAAACACATTTCAGAAATTTCGGTCCCTGTCACCTATGCAGAGCAGGGGTTTTTAAACGGCGAAAATTTGTTAATTTCACCCAACAATGTAACAAACAATTTTTTTTATTATTATTACCCTGTCTGCTATCTAGAGCAGGGGTATAAAACAGCCAAAAAAGGGTTAATGTCACCCAACAATGTAACAGACAAATTTTTTCAAATTATTTCCCTGTCTGCTATGTAGAGCAGGGGTATAAAACAGCCCAAAAATGGTTAATGTCACCAAACATTGTAACAGATGAATTTTTTTAATTATTTCCCTGTCTGCTATGTTAAGCAGGGGTATAAATCAGCCAAAAAAGGGTTAATGTCACCCAACAATGTAACCGACAATTTTTTTAAAATTATTTCCCTGTCTGCTATGTAGAGCAGGAGTATAAAACAGCCAACAATGCAAATATGTCAACCACTGAACTCACGGACGGATTAGGGCTCTTTCACACCTGCATTCTTTTCTTCCGGCATAGAGTTCCGTCGTCGGGGCTCTATGCTGGAAGAATCCTGATCAGTTTTATCCTAATGCATTCTGAATGGAGTGAAATCCGTTCAGGATGCATCAGGATGTCTTCAGTTCAGGACCGGAACGTTTTTTGGCCGGAGAAAATACCACAGCATGCTGCACTTTTTGCTCCGGCCAAAAATCCTGAACACTTGCCGCAAGGCCGGATCCGGAATTAATGCCCATTGAAAGGCATTGATCCGGATCCGGCCTTAAGCTAAACGTCATTTCGGCGCATTGCCGGATCCAACGTTTAGCTTTTTCTGAATGGTTACCATGGCTGCCGGGATGCTAAAGTCCTGGCAGCCATGGTAAAGTGTTGTGGGGAGCGGCGGAGCAGTATACTTACCGTCCGTGCGGCTCCCGGGGCACTCCAGAGTGACGTCAGGGCGCCCCACGCACATGGATGACGTGATGCGCATGGGGCGCTCTGACGTCATTCTGGAGCGCCCCGGGAGCCGCACGGACTGTAAGTATACCGCTCCCCCGCTCCCCACTACTACTATGGCAACCAGGACTTTAATAGCGTCCTGGCTGCCATAGTAACACTGAACGCATTTTGAAGACGGATCCGTCTTCAAATGCTTTCAGTTCACTTGCGTTTTTCCGGATACGGCGTGTAATTCCGGCAAGTAGGATACACGCCGGATCCGGATAACGCAAGTGTGAAAGAGGCCTTAACTATATTATTGTCCCTGGCACATATGCAGGTGCAGGTGTACTTCACACAAAAATTGGTTTGTCGCCCACCTAACAAACAGACAGATTAAGTATTAAATTAACAATATTTATTTTAGATGTTGCATTGCGCCCACCAAAAAATAGCTGTAGGAAGGTCAGCCACAGAATGAACAGACAGATAAATTATCTCTCTGTGTCCGGGGTGCAAAAATGATGTATTGCACATGTGCCCTGGCTGTACAGTTGTGTACCTGGCCTATGTTGGTGCAAGAACCCACCCTCCGAGTCACTTGTGAATGACTGGCCTGATAACCGTGGAAATGTCACCCCACAATCCTACAGATGGATTTACTGTATTTATTTGCCTGACTGTCAGATATGCAGTGCAGGCTGCAAAGGTACTTTATGGGGGAAAAAAAAGATGATTTTTTCACCCACAGTGAAACAGATGGATTTAACTGACTTTCTTTTACTATCACAAATGCAGTACTGGCCGAAAAGGTACTTTTTAGCAAAAATAAATAAATTTGTCCCCCTAGAATCTAACAGATGGATTTACTGAATTGATTACACTCACATATGCAGCACAGGGGTACTTTACAAAAAAAATGTTAATATGTCACCCCCTGGGTCCCTGAACTCACAGATGGATTACCTATATTATTTTTCTTTCCCCTGGCACATATGCAGTGCAGGTGCACTTAAACAATGGGTATATGTTGTCCACTGAACTAAAAGAAAAGGATTAAATTATTGTCCCTGGCACATATGCAGTGCTGGTGCACTGCACTTGCACAAAATGGCCGCCGATGCCCACCTAACTGTCAAATAAAATGTATTTTTCTGTGTCACTGGGCTTACGGCAGGGTACAAAAATGTTGTATTGCACCAACAAAAAAAAAATCGCTGTAGATCGCAGAGTTAACAACAAGTTCTGATATTAGATTCTTGCCTATTCTCTCCCTCACAGCAGCAGCATCCTCTCCCTACACTAGTAAGAGCTGATGTGACGTGCGGCGCTACGTGACTCCAGCTTATATAGAGGCTGGGTCACATGCTGCACTGGCCAATCACAGCCATGTCATTAGTAGGCATGGATGTGATAACTTCTAAGGGCACATAAGTTAAATGCTTCTTGATTGGCTGCCCTGCAGCCTTTCAAAAAGCACCATTAAATCGCCGAACACCAAACTCGAACCCAAACTTTTACTGAAATGTTCGGGTCCGGGGTAAAAAAAATCGTAAAGTTCGGTACGAACCCGAACTTTACAGTTCGAGTTCACTCAACCCTAGACATAGACAGATAGATAGATAGATAGATAGATAGATGTGAAATAGTTACAAGACAGATATGAGATAAATAACATGATATAAATACATTTAGCTGTCCACTAGGCACGTCTTACAGCATGTGATCTACCTTACAATTTAATATAGAAAGCCAATTTTTTACATTTCACAGGGAGCACAGTTTGCTATAAAATCGTCTAGACTTTACCTCCACCTACACAACCAGCAGACAGATGTTTCTCAACCATCTAAATCAGATTTAGAGAGACATTTATTTTTTCAGCACGCTTCCGTTAACAAACCTGAGGACATGTCGCACAGATACAGCTCATTTAGTGGATCAACTTTGCACATAGCAGCAACTTAGTAAATTGTGAGAAAAGCAGACTTGTCAAGATTAAAAAGTATAAGTGGAAATACCAATACAAAGACACGGAGTGTAATGTCAGATGTCAATGGCCTGATTTCCCAAAAGAAACAACAAAATAGCGTAATCTAAGTCCAAACAGCATACTAATAGATATCAATAAAATGTCAAAAGCATGTTATCCTAAACTTGCATTATCCATTTACTGCAATTTGTCTGATTAAGGTCATCTCAATATCCAAACAACTTCTATCGGAGCTCAAGGATATATGGTTGATGATATTTTGACACAATTTGTTACATATGTCATAAAAAATAGCAAAATATTTGCTGCAGCCAGATAGGGTTCTGTTTAGATCACATTTATAAACTACATTTGCTGTACACCATGAACATATCTATAGGGTCCAATTCAATCGGTATTTATCAAAAGGTGTGGTTGTGGCATACACTAAGAGTATTAATAAGTAAGTAAATAAATAAAACGGACATCTTAAAGGAGTTGTCCACCCCCTGATGCTGGGTTCCAGCTCCTTCATTCCTTGCTGCCACTGACACGCTGCAGTGCCACGTATCAACATACTGCATGCTTTAATGGGGGTCACTTGTGTATCTGCAGCCAATGACTGGGTGTTACATGACCCATTGATATGATGCATTGGGGGATTTATCAGTGGTTCAGCCATTTACTGGTGCAGCGTTCTGCATTTACCTCATGACATGCAGAACTGCAGTGAGTCAGTGGCAGCATGGGAATAAAGGAGCTGGAACCCACAGGTGACCTGCACTATAAAAATATCACATGATCTACCCTGTCGGGTGAAAGCCATAAAAAAATGCCAGAACAGTCATTTTTTGGTCACCTTTTCCCCAAAAAACATAATATCAAGCAATCAAAAAAGACCAACAAAATAACAAAATATGGCTCTCAGAAAATGGCAATACAAAAATATTTTTTAAAGGGAATCTGTCACCTATTTTGACCATATAAAACCATTAACAATGTGCAATAAAGTACCTTCTTACCTACAGTCGTGGCCAAAAGTTTTGAGAATTACATAAATATTGGAAATTGGAAAAGTTGCTGCTTAAGTTTTTATAATAGCAATTTGCATATACTCCAGAATGTTATGAAGAGTGATCAGATGAATTGCATAGTCCTTCTTTGCCATGAAAATTAACTTAATCCCAAAAAAAAACTTTCCACTGCATTTCATTGCTGTCATTAAAGGACCTGCTGAGATCATTTCAGTAATCGTCTTGTTAACTCAGGTGAGAATGTTGACAAGCACAAAGCTGGAGATCATTATGTCAGGCTGATTGGGTTAAAATGGCAGACTTGACCTGTTAAAAAAAGGGTGATGCTTGAAATCATTGTTCTTCCATTGTTAACCTATGGTGACCTGCAAAGAAACGCGTGCAGCCATCATTGCGTTGCATAAAAATGGTTTCACAAGCAAGGATATTGTGGCTACTAAGATTGCACCTCAATCAACAATTTATAGGATCATCAAGAACTTCAAGGGAAGAGGTTCAATTCTTGTTAAGAAGGCTTCAGGGCGTCCAAGAATGTCCAGGAAGCGCCAGGATCATCTCCTAAAGAGGATTCAGCTGCGGGATCGGAGTGCCACCAGTGCAGAGCTTGCTCAGGAATGGCAGCAGGCAGGTGTGAGCGCATCTGCACGCACAGTGAGGCGAAGACTTTTGGAAGATGGCCTGGTGTCAAGAAGGGCAGCAATGAAGCCACTTCTCTCCAAAAAAACATCAGGGACAGATTGATCTTCTGCAGAAAATATGGTGAATGGACTGCTGAGGACTGGGGCAAAGTCATATTCTCCGATGAAGCCTCTTTCCGATTGTTTGGGGCATCAGGAAAAAGGCTTGTCCGGAGAAGAAAAGGTGAGCGCTACCATCAGTCCTGTGTCATGCCAACAGTAAAGCATCCTGAGACCATTCAGGTGTGGGGTTGCTTCTCATCCAAGGGAGTGGGCTCACTCACAATTTTGCCCAAAAGCACAGCCATGAATAAAGAATGGTACCAAAACACCCTCCAACAGCAACTTCTTCCAACAATCCAACAACAGTTTGGTGAAGAACAATGCATTTTCCAGCGCGATGGAGCACCGTGCCATAAGGCAAAAGTGATAACTAAGTGGCTCGGGGACCAAAGCGTTGACATTTTGGGTCCATGGCCTGGTAACTCCCCAGATCTTAATCCGATTAAGAACTTGTGGTCAATCCTCAAGAGGCGGGTGGACAAACAAAAACCCACTAATTCTGACAAACTCCAAGAAGTGATTATGAAAGAATGGGTTGCTATCAGTCAGGAATTGGCCCAGAAGTTGATTGAGAGCATGCCCAGTTGAATTGCAGAGGTCCTGAAAAAGAAGGGCTAACACTGCAAATACTGACCATTGCATAAATGTCATGTAATTGTCAATAAAAGCCTTTAAAAAAGTATGAAGTGTGTGTAATTATATTTCACTACATCACAGAAACAACTGAAACAAAGATCTAAAAGCAGTTTAGCAGCAAACTTTGTGAAAACTAATATTTGAGTCATTCTCAAAACTTTTGGCCACGACTGTACATGTGCCTTCTTTCTTTTATTCAACTTTTCATTCTTATTATAAAGCGATTTTTCTGATATGCAAATGAAGTCTCAAGAGGGGCGTTATTACTCTGCTCTAGTGCCCAGTAACGCCCCCTGTAGTGCCCAGCCGGCCTTTCTTCCAAGCCCAGCACGCCTCCTAAGAAATAAATGTACTCCCACATACTTGCCGAACGGCACCGCCCCCTCCCTCCCGACTTTAAATAACATAAAATACGTAAAAAAATTAAATAAAATCTTGATCTAGGAGGACCAGGTCCATGTGGAGTAGGATGTCTGGATGCTGGCGCTCCAAAACACCCTTTCTTACACATAAAGAAGGGCATCATTGAAAAATTATGATTGATGGCATGCTGGTGACCCTCAAAAACATTTGTAGCAAGGGCCTGCTAATCTGAACATCTAAAACACTAGGGGCGAGGGCCTGCAGCCACATTGGTGACTCTAGATAACCTCTGGGCGACTGCACGTCCCGCGACGGCGATGATCTATTTGGATGTCTGCCCTATTAACTTTCGATGTTCTTTTCTGCACCTACCATGTTGATCATGGTTAATGGGGAATCAGGGTTTGATGCCGGAGAGGGAGCCTGAGAAAGGGCTACCACATCCAAGGGAAGTCAATGGCTGAAATCTGATTGGCTGTTGTTGCCTTGCCCCTTTTTCTTCCTAATTGTGAACCACCCAGAGAGGGTGGGTCAAGTTATTAAAGCACAAGAATCCAAGGATAGCAGCAGGTACGCGGCAATTGCCCACTTGGGGAGGTCGTGACAATAAATAACAATACCGCACTCCTAAGTGGCACTGTTATTGGAAAGAGTACACTTTCCGTTAACGAGGATCTATTGGAGGGCAAGTCTGGTGCCAGCAGCAGACTTGCTGCCGGCCTCCACAACGTTCACCCAGTGTGCCATCATGGTGAGAATTGTGTTGACCAGACTCTTGGCTACTGAGACTGGACTTGTAGGTGAGGGCCTGCTGCCACATTGTTAACTCTAGATAACTTCTGGGCGATCGCACGTCCCTGTGACGGCGACGATCCATTTGGATGTCTGCCCTATCAACTTTAGAGCAATTTTTCAACAAGGACCTTCTGGTATAGCACTGTTTTGCTTGTCCTCTCCACTAGAGGAATGAGAGATGAGAAGTTCTCTTTGTAGCGGGGGTCGAGGGAGAACACCCAGTAATCCTTGTCATCTAAAATACGTATAACGTGAGGGTCACGGGAAAGGCAGCATAATGTGAAGTCAGCCATGTGTGCCAGAGTACCAACAGGCAAGACGTCTATGTCGACATTAGGATGACTCTCCTCATCCTCCTCCTTCTCCTTCTCCTTTTCTGCCCATCCATGCTGAACAGATGGCTACTGGCATTACTGGCAGGGCATTAATTACCTGCACCTTTATTGGCTGCTTGAAACCTGCGAAACATGCGGGGAGGAGCATGCTCGCTCATCACTAGTTATATCCACTAGTTCACAGTTAGGGTGTCGGCAAGCTTGTATATGAATTAATCATTCATTGTCGCACTCTACTGTAAATACGCATGTGTTCAGCCATGCAGTTATAGTACATCAACTGACCCCCTTTTAGATTGGGGTCATGTTACGGCTGATCATATACGTTTAGACCACCAGTAGAGATGGCCTTGCGGTTTGCCCGGTGGTCGTTTTGCGGCGAACTTTGCTCGTTCGCGATTTGCCAAACATGTAAACAGATCTCAATTTTCGCATGCGCCATATTCTTTTGAATTGCGCTGAACTTTGACCCATGAGACATCCATCAGGTGGGACAAAACAGCCAATTGAGACATTTCAGCACATGGACACCCCCCCACCCTATAACAGAACCCGATCTGGCAGCCATTTTACATTCTGTGTTTTGCTAGTGTAGGGAGAGATTGTTTTGTGGAGCAGGGACAGACTGTTAGAAAAACCAAATGCTAGCTAATAGGGCCACAAAAATCCTTTTAAGGACTGGTATAGGTGTTCTATCTAGGAGTGATATAATTAGGTATGTGATATACTTATAATATACTTTCCAACATAGAAAGTATATTATAGTGCATTTGTATTGTGCAGCAATTGTGCGAGGTTCTGCTGCAATACCGCAGGTATATAGAGGGACAAGCGTTAATTGAAAAACTATTTGCAATGAGTGTGATATACCTGTTGCCCCCAAAAAAACTGAATGAAGGGTTTGATATACCTGCTTCCACAAAATATTGATTAAGGGGTTTGATATACCTGATTCCACCATATATTGATTCAGGGGTTCTATATACCTGTTTCCACAAAATACTGATTGTGGGGTGTGATATACCTGCTTCTACAAAATACTGATTAAGGGGTTCTATATACCTGCTTCCACAAAATAATGATTGAGAAGTGCAATATACCTGCTTCCACAAAATACTGATTGAGGGGTCGCGATATATCTGCTTCTACAAAATACTGATTAAGGGGTTCTATATACCTGCTGCCAACAAATATTGAATCAGGTGCTTCCACAAAATACTGATTGATTGATTTATTGATTAAGGGGTGCAATATTCCTACTTCCACCAAATATTGATTGAGGCCTGCAATACACCGGCTTCCACAAAATACTGATTGAGGGGTGCAATATATCTGCTTCCACCAAATATTAATTTAGGGGTTCTGTATACCTGTTTCCACAAAATACTGATTGAGGGTAGTGTTGATCACGAATATTCGAATTGGGAATTTTTATCGCGAATATAGGTACTTTGAAAATTCACAAATATTTAGAATATAGTAATATATATTCGTAATTTGAATATTCGAGATTTTTTTATTGCAAATTTTCGTAATGATTCTGCCCTGCTTCTTGCTTGTGGGCCAATGACTCATTGGCCCACAAGCAAGAAGCAGGGAGGAATCATGACTTTAAATGGGAAAAATAATGAATGTTCTTTCGAATGTTTTTTCGAATATTCTTAATATTCTAAAACAAGAATATATAGCAATAAATTCGAATATTTAAAAAAAACTAATATAGAACAATTTAGCTAATATAGTAATATAATCTTCTTTGTCTAATAATCATAATTTTTTTCTCATCTGAAGTTCAGATTGAAAAAAATAACGATTATTAGACAAAGAAGATTATATTACTATATTAGCTAAATTGCTCTATATTGATATATTTTCTTGTTTTAGAATATTGCGAATATTCGAAATAAATAATATATTAATTTTTTCTAATATTCGTTATATTCTAAAACAAGAATATATAGCAATATAGCGAATATTCAGGTAAAAAAACTAATATAGAGCAATTTAGCTAATATAGTGTATAATCTTCTTTGTCTAATAGTTGTCATTTTTTCTTATCTGAAGTTAAGATTGGACAACTATTAAAAAAAAAGATTATAGCACTATATTAGCTGAACTGCTCTACATTTGTTATTTTTCGAATATTCGCTATATTGCTATATATTCTTGTTTTAGAATATTACGAATATTAGAAAAAACTTTTTTTTTTTTTCGAGTGAAAAAATCGTTAAATATTCCCAATATTCAAATTCGCGAATTCGAAAATGATCCCTGCTGCTAATCACTAATTGAGGGGTGCGATATACCTGATTCCACAAAATACTGATTAAGGGGTTTGAAATACCTGCTTCCACAAAATACAGATTGAAGGGTGCGCTATACCTGCTTCCACCAAATATTAATTCGGGGTTCTATATACCTGTTTCCACAAAATTCTGATTGAGGGGTGCGATATACCTGATTCCACAAAATACTGATTAAGGTAATTAAAATACCAGCTTCCACAAAATACAGATTGAGGGGTGCAATATAATTGCTTCCACAAAATACTGATTGAGGGGTGCGATATACCTGCTTCCAACGAATATTAAGTCAGGTGTTCTATATACCTGTTTCCACAAAATACTGATTGAGGGGTGCAATATACCTGCTTCTACAAAATACTGATTAAGGGGTTCTATATACCTGCTTCCACAAAATACTGATTGAAGAGTGTGATATACCTGCTTCCACAAAATACTGATTGAGGGGTGCAATATACCTACTTCCACCAAATATTGATTAAGGCCTGCAATACACCGTCTTCCACAAAATACTGATTGAGGGGTACAATATGTCTGCTTCCACCAAATATTAATTCAGGGGTTCTATATAACTGTTTCCACAAAATACTGATTGAGGGGTGCGATATACCTGCTTCTACAAAATACTGTTTGAGAGGTGCGATATACCTGCTTCCACAAAATACTGATTAAGGGGTTTGATATACCTGCTTTCACAAAATACTGATTGAGGGGTGCGATATACCTACTTCCACCAAATATGGATTTAGGTTTTCTTAATACCTGTTTCCACAAAATACTAATTAAGGGGTTTCAAATACCTGCTTCCACAAAATACAGATTGAGGGGTGCGATATTCCTGCTTTCATCAAATATTGATTCAGGTGTTCTATAAACCTGTTTCCACAAAATACTGATTGAGGGGTGCGATATACCTGCTTCTACAAAATACTGATTAAAATGTTCTATATACCTGCTTCCACAAAATACTGATTGAGGGGTGCGATATACCTGCTTCCACAAAATACTGATTAAGGGGTTGATATTTCTGCTTTCACAAAATACTGATTGAGGGGTGCAATATACCTACTTCTACCAAATATGGATTTAAGTTTTCTAAATACCTGTTTCCACAAAATACTGATTGAGGGGTGGGATATACCAGCTTCTACAAAATACTGATTAAGGGGTTTGATATATCTGCTTTCACAAAATATTGATTGAGGGGTGCAATATACCTACTTCTACCAAATATGGATTTAAGTTTTCTAAATACCTATTTCCACAAAATACTGATTGAGGGGTGCAATATACCTACTTCCACAAAATACTTATTGAGGGGTGCAATATACCTGATTCCACTAAATACTGATTAAGGTATTTGAAATACCTGCTTCCACAAAATACAGATTGAGGTGTGCGATATACCTGCTTCGCGAAATGCTGATTAAGGAGTGTGATATATCTGCTTCTACAAAATACTGATTAAGGGGTTCTAAATTCCTACTGCTACAAAATACTGATTGACGGGTGCGATATACCTGCTTCCACAAAATACTGTTTGAGGGGTGCAATATACCTGCTTCCACAAAATACTGATTGAGGGGTGCGATATACCTGCTTCCACAAAATACTGATTGAGGGGTGCGATATACCTGCTTCCACAAAATACTGATTGAGGGGTGTGATATACCTGCTTCCACGAAATACTGATTGAGGGGTGCGATATACCTACTTCCAACAAATATGGATTTAGGTTTTCTAAATACCTGTTTCCACAAAATACTGATTAAGGGGTTTGAAATAACTGCTTCCAAAATATACTGTTTGAGGGGTGCAATATACCCACTTCCACCAAATATTGATTGAGGCCTGTAATACACCTGCTTCCACAAAATACTGATTGAAGGGTGCGATATACCTGCTTCCAACAAATATTGAGTCAGGTGTTCTATATACCTTTTTCCACAAAATACTGATAGAGGGGTGCAATATACCTGCTTCCACAATTTATTGATTGAGAGGTGCAATATACCTACGTCCACCAAATATTGATTGAGCCATGTAATACACCTACGTCCACAAAATACTGATTGAGGGGTGCAATATATCTGCTTCCACCAAATATTAATTCAGGGGTTCTATATACCTGTTTTCAAAAAATACTGATTATGGGTAGTGTTGATCACGAATTTTCGAATTGCAAATTTTTATCGCGAATATTGGTACTTCTAAAATTTGCGAATATTTAGAATATAGTGATATATATTCCTAATTTTGAATATTTGAGATTTTTTTATTGCGAATTTTCGTAAAATTCGCAAATTTTTCAATTGCGGAGTAAAAACATGATTACTCCCTGCTTCTTGCTTGTGGGCCAATGACTCATTGGCCCACAAGCAAGAAGCAGGGAGGAATTATGACTTTAAAGGGGAAAATTAATGATTAATGTTCTAAAAAACGAATTTATAGCACTATATCGAATAAATTAGTTTTTTCGAATATTCCTAATATTCTGAAACAAGAATATATAGCAATAAAGCGAATATTCGAAGAAAAAAAACGAATATAGAGCAATTTTGCTAATATAGTGCTATAATCTTCCTTGTCTAATAGTTGTAATTTTTTTCTCATCTGAAGTTCAGATTGAAAAAAAAATTAAAGTATTGCAAAAAAAGTTTATAGCACTATATTAGCTAAATTGCTCTATATTTGTTTGTTTTTTCGAATATTTGCTATATTGATATATTTTAGTATTTTAGAATATTGCCAATATTCTAAAAAGCTAATATATTCATTTTTTCGAATATTCGTAATATGATAAAACAAGAATATATAGCAATATAGCGAATATTAAAAAAATAATAATATAGAGCAATTTAGCTAATATAGTGCTATAATCTTCTTTGTCTAATAGTTGTCATTTTTTCTTATCTGAAGTTCAGATTGGAAAAAAATTACAACCATAAAAAAAAAAGATTATAGCACTATATTACCTAAATTGCTCTACATTAATTTTTTTTCTAATATTCGTTGTATTGCTATATACCTGCTTATACAAAATACTGATTAAGGGGTTCTATATACCTACTTCCACCAAATATTGATTGAGGCCTGCAATACACCGGCTTCCACAAAATACTGATTGAGTGGTGTGATATACCTGGTTCCACAAAATACTGATTAAGGGGCTTGATATGCCTTGTTTCACAAAATACTGATTGAGGGGTGCGATATACCTACTTCCACTACATATGGATTTAGGTTTTCTAAATACCTGTTTCCACAAAATACTGATTAAGGGGTTTGAAATACCTGCTTCCACAAAATACAGATTGAGGGGTAAGATATACCTGCTTTCATCAAATATTGATTCAGGAGTTCTATATACCTGCTTCCACAAAATACTGTTTGAGGGGTGCGATATACCTGCTTCTACAAAATACTGATTAAAGGGTTCTATATACCTACTTTCAAAAATACTGATTGAGGGGTGCAATATACCTGCTTCCACAAAATACTGATTAAGGGGTTTGATATTTCTGCTTTCACAGAATACTGATTGAGGGGTGTGATATACCTACTTCTACCAAATATGGATTTAAGTTTTCTAAATATCTGTTTCCACAAAATACTGATTGAGGGGTGGGATATACCTGCTTCTACAAAATACTGATTAAGGGGTTCTATATACCTGCTTCCACAATAATCAAAATATGGTTTTAGGTTTTCTAAATACCTTTTTCCACAAAATACTGATTATGGGGTTTGAAATACCTTCTTCCTCCCCAATATACTGATTGAGGGGTGCAATAAACCTGCTTCCACCAAATATTGATTGAGGCCTGCAATACACCGTCTTCCACAAAATACTGATTGAGGGGTACAATATATCTGCTTCCACCAAATATTAATTCAGGAGTTCTATATACCTGCTTCCACAAAATACTGTTTGAGGGGTGCGATATATCTGCTTCCACAAAATACTGATTGAGGGGTGCGATATACCTACTTCCACCAAATATGGATTTAGGTTTTCTAAATACCTGTTTCCACAAAATACTGATTAAGGGGTTTGAAATACCTGCTTCCACAATATACTGATTGAGCGGTGCAATATACCTACTTTCACCAAATATTGATTGAGGCCTGCAATACACCAGCTTCCACAAAATACTGATTGAGGGTACAATATATCTGCTTCCACCAAATATTAATTATGGGGTTCTTTATACCTGTTTCCACAAAATACTGATTGAGGGGTGCGATATACCTGCTTCTACAAAATACTGATAAAAGAGTTCTATATACCTGCTTCCACAAAATACTGATTAAGGGGTTTGATATACCTGCTTTCACAAAATACTGATTGAGGGGTGCGATATACCTACTTCCACCAAATATGGATTTAGGTTTTCTAAATACCTGTTTCCACAAAATACTAATTGAGGGGTGCGATATACCTGCTTTTATCAAATATTGATTCAGATGTTCTATAAACCTGTTTCCACAAAATACTGATTGAGGGGTGCGATATACCTGCTTCTACAAAATACTGATTAAAGGGTTCTATATACCTGCTTTTGCAAAATACTGTTTGAGGGGTGTGATATACCTGCTTCCACAAAATACTGATTGAGGGATTTGATATACTTGCTTTCACAAAATACTGATTGAGGGGTGCTATATACCTACTTCTACCAAATATGGATTTAGGTTTTCTAAATACCTGTTTTCACAAAATACTGATTGAGGGGTGCGATATACCTGCTTCTAAAAAATACTAATTAAGGGATTCTATATTTCTGCTTCAACAAAATACTTATTGAGGGGTGCGATATACCTGCTTCCACCAAATATTGATTCAAGTCTTCTATATACCTTTTTCCACAAAATTGAGGGGTGTGATATACCTGCTCCCATATACTTGCTTTCACAAAATAGTGATTAAGGGTAGGGATGAGCGAACCCGAACTGTATAGTTCGGGTTCGTACCGAATTTTGGGGTGTCCGTGACACGGACCCGAAATCGGACATTTTCGTAAAAGTCCGGGTTCGGGCTCTGTGTTCGTCGCTTTCTTGGCGCTTTTTGAAAGGCTGCAAAGCAGCCAATCAACAAGCGTCATACTACTTGCCCCAAGAGGCCATCACAGCCATGCCTACTATTGGCATGGCTGTGATTGGCCAGAGCACCATGTGACCCAGCCTCTATTTAAGCTGGAGTCACATAGCGCCGCCCGTCACTCTGCTCTGATCAGAATAGGGAGAGGTTGCGGCTGCGACAGTAGGGCGAGATTAGGCAGATTAACTCCTCCAAAGGACTTGATTAATTGATCAATCTGCAGCTGTGGATCATTGAGCTGCTGATACTCAATTGCTTACTGTTTTTAGGCTGCCCAGACCGTTTGTCAGTCACTTTTTTCTGGGGTGATCGGCGGCCATTTTGTGTCTTGTGGTGTGCCAGCACAAGCTGCGACCAAGTGCATTTAACCCTTAATGGTGTGGTTGTTTTTTGGCTAATTCCTACATCAGTGTGAAGCTGTCACACCAAGTGCATTTAACCAACAATAGTCTGGTTATTTTTTGGCCATATACTACATCAGAGGCAAGCTGCGCCTGTCACCAAGTCCATTTAACCCTCAATGGTGTGGTTGTTTTTTGGCTAAATCCTACATCAGTGTGAAGCTGTCACACCAAGTGCATTTAACCAGCAATAGTCTGTTTATTTTTTGGCCATATACTACATCAGGGGCAAGCTGTCACCAAGTGCATTTAACCCTCAATGGTGTGGTTGTTTTTTGGCTAAATCCTACATCAGGGTGAAGCTGTCACACCAAGTGCATTTAACCAGCAATAGTCTGTTTATTTTTTTGGCCATATACTACATCAGGGGCAAGCTGCGCCTGTCACCAAGTGCATTTAACCCTCAGTAGTGTGGTTGGTCAAGCTGTCACACCAAGTGCATTTAACCATCAATAGTGTGGTTATATTTTGCCCATATCCCAGTCTAATTCTGTCAGTAAACCTATACCTGTCACCCAGCGCCTAAATACTAGGCCTCAAATTTATATCCAGCTAAATCTGTCATTACTGCTGTACTGTTGTGGCTGGTCAAGTTATTTAGTGTCCGTCAAAGCACATTTTTTGTTCTGGGTTGATATACAATTCCCAATTTAGCAATTTCCTAATTTAGTGGTTTCTGCTGTATCAGAGCTATTTGAAATCTATCCCTAAAAGGGTATATATAATATTCAAGGTGCACATAGGGTCATTCAGAATAACTTCACACACCCGCTACTGTGCATTTCCAAGTCTAATTCTGTCAGTAAACCTATACCTGTCACCCAGCGCCTAAATACTAGGCCTCAAATTTATATCCAGCTAAATCTGTCGTTACTGCTGTAGCTGGTCAAGTTATTTAGTGTCCGTCAAAGCACAGTTTTTGTTCTGGGTTGAAATACAATTCCCAATTTAGCAATTTCATAATTTAGTGGTTTCTGCTGTATCAGAGCTATTTGAAATCTATCCCTAAAAGGGTATATAATATTCAAGGTGCACATAGGGTCATTCAGAATAACTTCACACACCCGCTACTGTGCATTTCCAAGTCTAATTCTGTCAGTAAACCTAAACCTGTCACCCAGCGCCTAAATACTAGGCCTCAAATTTATATCCAGCTAAATCTGTGGTTATTGCTGTGGCTGGGCAAGTTATTTAGTGTCCGTCCAAGCACAGTTTTTGTTCTGGGTTGAAATACAATTCCCAATTTAGTAATTTCCTAATTTAGTGGTTTCTGCTGTATCAGGCCTACTTTAAATACATCCCTAAAAGGGTATATCAGAATCAAGGTGCTGATAGGGTCATTCTCAATAACTTCACACACACGCTACTGTGCATATCCCAGTCTAATTCTGTCCGTAAAACGTACACCTGTCACCCAGCGCCTAAATACTAGGCCTCAAATTTATATCCTGCTAAATCTGTCGTTACTGCTGTACTGTTGTGGCTGGGCAAGTTATTTAGTGTCCGTCAAAGCACATTTTTTGTTCTGGGTTGAAATACAATTCCCAATTTAGCAATTTCCTAATTTAGTGGTTTCTGCTGTATCAGGCCTACTTTAAATACATCCCTAAAATGGTATATCAGAATCGAGGTGCTGATAGGGTCATTCTCAATAACTTTACACACACGCTACTGTGCATATCCCAGTCTAATTCTGTCCGTAAAACGGTTACCTGTCACCCAGCGCCTAAATACTAGGCCTCAAATTCATAGTCAGCTAAATCGGTGGTTACTGCTGTGCCTGTATTAGTGTAATACGGTACCTAAATAGCCAGATAGTGTTAGGTGTCTGTACAAAAAGGCCTGAATTTGAATTCAATACATTGGGCCAAATAATATTTTTGTTTTTGTGGTGAACGATAACAATGAGGAAAACATCTAGTAAGGGACGCGGACGTGGACATGGTCGTGGTGGTGTTAGTGGACCCTCTGGTGCTGGGAGAGGACGTGGCCGTTCTGCCACATCCACACGTCCTAGTGTACCAACTACCTCAGGTCCCAGTAGCCGCCAGAATTTACGAGCGATATATGGTGGGGCCCAATGCCGTTCTAAGGATGGTAAGGCCTGAGCAGGTACAGGCATTAGTCAATTGGGTGGCCGACAGTGGATCCAGCACGTTCACATTATCTCCCAACCAGTCTTCTGCAGAAAGCGCACAGATGGCGCCTGAAAACCAACCCCATCAGTCTGTCACATCACCCCCATGCATATCAGGGAAACTGTCTGAGCCTCAAGTTATGCAGCAGTCTCTTATGCTGTTTGAAGACTCTGCTAGCAGGGTTTCCCAAGGGCATCCACCTAGCCCTTCCCCAGCGGTGGAAGACATAGAATGCACTGACGCACAACCACTTATGTTTCCTGATGATGAAGACATGGGAATACCACCTCAGCAAGTCTCTGATGATGACGAAACACAGGTGCCAACTGCTGCGTCTTTCTGCAGTGTGCAGACTGAACAGGAGGTCAGGGATCAAGACTGGGTGGAAGACGATGCAGGGGACGATGAGGTCCTAGACCCCACATGGAATGAAGGTCGTGCCACTGACTTTCACAGTTCGGAGGAAGAGGCAGTGGTGAGACCGAGCCAACAGCGTAGCAAAAGAGGGAGCAGTGGGCAAAAGCAGAACACCCGCCGCCAAGAGACTCCGCCTGCTACTGACCGCCGCCATCTGGGACCGAGCACCCCAAAGACAGCTTCAAGGAGTTCCCTGGCATGGCACTTCTTCAAACAATGTGCTGACGACAAGAACTGAGTGGTTTGCACGCTGTGCCATCAGAGCCTGAAGCGAGGCATTAACGTTCTGAACCTTAGCACAACCTGCATGACCAGGCACCTGCATGCAAAGCATGAACTGCAGTGGAGTAAACACCTTAAAAACAAGGAAGTCACTCAGGCTCCCCCTGCTACCTCCTCTGCCGCCTCGGCCTCTTCTGCTGCTGCCGCCTCGGCCTCTGCTGCTGCCTCGGCCTCTTCTGCTGCTGCTGCCTCGGCCTCTTCCTCCGCCTCTGGAGGAACGTTGGCACCTGCCGCCCAGCAAACAGGGGATGTACCACCAACACCACCACCACCAAGCATCTCAACCATGTCACACGGCAGCGTTCAGCTCTCCATCTGACAAGCATTTGAGAGAAAGCGTAAATTCCCACCTAGCCACCCTCGATCCCTGGCCCTGAATGCCAGCATTTCTAAACTACTGGCCTATGAAATGCTGTCATTTAGGCTGGTGGACACAGACAGCTTCAAAGAGCTCATGTCGCTTGCTGTCCCACAGTATGTTGTTCCCAGCCGCCACTACTTCTCCAAGAGAGCCGTGCCTTCCCTGCACAACCAAGTATCCGATAAAATCAAGAGTGCACTGCGCAACGCCATCTGTAGCAAGGTCCACCTAACCACAGATACGTGGACCAGTAAGCACGGCCAGGGACGCTATATCTCCCTAACTGCACACTGGGTAAATGTAGTGGCAGCTGGGCCCTGGTCGGAGAGCTGTTTGGCGCACGTCCTTCCGCCACCAAGGATCGCAGGGCAACATTCTTTGCCTCCTGTTCCCACCTTCTCCTACTCAGCTTCCTCCTCCTCTTCTTCCACCTGCTCATCCAGTCAGCCACACACCTTCACCACCAACTTCAGCACAGCCTGGGGTAAACGTCAGCAGGCCATTCTGAAACTCATATGTTTGGGGGACAGGCCCCACACCGCACAGGAGTTGTGGCGTGGTATAGAACAACAGACCGACGAGTGGTTGCTGCCGGTGAGCCTCAAGCCCGGCCTGGTGGTGTGCGATAATGGGCGAAATCTCGTTGCAGCTCTGGGACTAGCCGGTTTGACGCACATCCCTTGCCTGGCGCATGTGCTGAATTTGGTGGTGCAGAAGTTCATTCACAACTACCCCGACATGTCAGAGCTGCTGCATAAAGTGCGGGCCGTCTGTTCGCGCTTCCGGCGTTCACATCCTGCCGCTGCTCGCCTGTCTGCGCTACAGCGTAACTTCGGCCTTCCCGCTCACCGCCTCATATGCGACGTGCCCACCAGGTGGAACTCCACCTTGCACATGCTGGACAGACTGTGCGAGCAGCAGCAGGCCATAGTGGAGTTTCAGCTGCAGCACACACGGGTCAGTCGCACTGCGGAACAGCACCACTTCACCACCAATGACTGGGCCTCCATGCGAGACCTGTGTGCCCTGTTGCGCTGTTTCGAGTACTCCACCAACATGGCCAGTGGCGATGACGCCGTTATCAGCGTTACAATACCACTTCTATGTCTCCTTGAGAAAACACTTAGGGCGATGATGGAAGAGGAGGTGGCCCAGGAGGAGGAGGAGGAAGAGGGGTCATTTTTAGCACTTTCAGGCCAGTCTCTTCGAAGTGACTCAGAGGGAGGTTTTTTGCAACAGCAGAGGCCAGGTACAAGTGTGGCCAGCCAGGGCCCACTACTGGAGGACGAGGAGGACGAGGATGAGGAGGAGGTGGAGGAGGATGAGGATGAAGCATGGTCACAGCGGGGTGGCACCCAACGCAGCTCGGGCCCATCACTGGTGCGTGGCTGGGGGGAAAGGCAGGACGATGACGATACGCCTCCCACAGAGGACAGCTTGTCCTTACCCCTGGGCAGCCTGGCACACATGAGCGACTACATGCTGCAGTGCCTGCGCAACGACAGCAGAGTTGCCCACATTTTAACGTGTGCAGACTACTGGGTTGCCACCCTGCTGGATCCACGGTACAAAGACAATGTGCCCACCTTACTTCCTGCACTGGAGCGTGATAGGAAGATGCGCGAGTACAAGCGCACGTTGGTAGACGCGCTACTGAGAGCATTCCCAAATGTCACAGGGGAACAAGTGGAAGCCCAAGGCCAAGGCAGAGGAGGGGACAAGAGGTCGCCAAGGCAGCTGTGTCACAGCCAGCTCCTCTGAGGGCAGGGTTAGCATGGCAGAGATGTGGAAAAGTTTTGTCAACACGCCACAGCTAACTGCACCACCACCTGATACGCAACGTGTTAGCAGGAGGCAACATTTCACTAACATGGTGGAACAGTACGTGTGCACACCCCTCCACTTAATGACTGATGGTTCGGCCCCATTCAACTTCTGGGTCTCTAAATTGTCCACGTGGCCAGAGCTAGCCTTTTATGCCTTGGAGGTGCTGGCCTGCCCGGCTGCCAGCGTTTTGTCTGAACGTGTATTCAGCACGGCAGGGGGCGTCATTACAGACAAACGCAGCCGCCTGTCTACAGCCAATGTGGACAAGCTGACGTTCATAAAAATGAACCAGGCATGGATCCCACAGGACCTGTCCATCCCTTGTGCAGATTAGACATTAACTACCTCCCCTTAACCATATATTATTGTACTCCAGGGCACTTCCTCATTCAATCCTATTTTTATTTTCATTTTACCATTATATTGCGAGGCTACCCAAAGTTGAATGAACCTCTCCTCTGTCTGGGTGCCGGGGCCTAAATATCTGACAATGGACTGTTGCAGTGGTGGCTGACGTGAAGCCTGATTCTCTGCTATGACATGCAGACTGATTCTCTGCTGACATGAAGACAGATTCTCTGTTACGGGACCTCTCTCCTCTGCCTGGGTGCCGGGGCCTAAATATCTGAGAATGGACTGGTCCAGTGGTGGGTGACGTGAAGCCAGATTCTCTGCTATGGGACCTCTCTCCAATTGATATTGGTTAATTTTTATTTATTTTATTTTTATTTTTATTCATTTCCCTATCCACATTTGTTTGCAGGGGATTTACCTACATGTTGCTGCCTTTTGCAGCCCTCTAGCCCTTTCCTGGGCTGTTTTACAGCCTTTTTAGTGCCGAAAGGTTCGGGTCCCCATTGACTTCAATGGGGTTCGGGACGAAGTTCGGATCGGGTTCGGATCCCGAACCCGAACATTTCCGGGAAGTTCGGCCGAACTTCTCGAACCCGAACATCCAGTTGTCCGCTCAACTCTAATTAAGGGCTTTGATATACCTGCTTCCACAAAATATTGATTAAGGGGTTTGATATACCTGATTCCACCATATATTGATTCAGGGGTTCTATATACCTTTTTCCACAAAATACTGATTGAGGGGTGCGATATACCTGCTCCTAAAAATACAAATTAAGGGATTCTATATTTCTGCTACAACAAAATACTGATTAAGGGGGGCGATATACCTGCTTCCACCAAATACTGATTGAGGCCTGCGATACACTGGCTTCCACAAAATACTGATTGAGGGGTGCAATATACTTGCTTTCACAAAATAGTGATTATGTGCTTTGATATACCCGCTTCCACAAAATACTGACTAAGGGGTGCGATATACCTGCTTTCGCGAAATATTGATTCACGTGTTCTATATACCTGTTTTCACAAAATACTGATTGAGGGGTGCGATATACCTGCTTCTACAAAATACTAATAAAGGGGTTCTATATACCTGCTTCCACCAAATATTGATTTAGTCTTGCGATATACCTGCTTCCACAAATATTGATCTTCTCTAGGGACTTTGGCACAAGTGCATTTTGAACATGACAGGCAGAGGAAGAGGCAGGCTGTTCCGCATGGCTGGTAGGGGTCGGGCAGGTGCACCAGGGGCCTAAGTGGGAAGTTGGAGAAGTTGCATGTGATAACACCAAAGGACGCACCAGAGTTGGTTGAGTGGCTCACTCAGCCTTCCGCTTCTGCCCCTTCTCATAGCTCCTCCACTCGAGTCAGAGGATTTATTTTCCTATCCATTCCCAGACCTTACCAATGTGCAGTCATTCTTGGCATTGGATGAGGAAGAAGAGGTAGAAACAGCCACCACCCAGCGGTCTGACGACCCAGATCAGCCCAAGGAGGGTGGTCCCCGCTGTTGCTGCCTACTCAGAGATCTCTAATGTCAGTGGTGTTGAAGTCGACGATGATAATGTGTCAATAGACGTCACGTGGGTGCCCACAAGAGAGGAAGAGGAGGGGAGTTCAGTGGGAGAGACGGAGCAGCAGATAGGGAGGAGAAGCAGCCAGAACTCGCAGTGCACAGGAGGCAAAAATGAGACTGCAAATGTATCTGGAGCGAGCCATCCACCTTGTGCTCCCAGGACGCTGGCACATGGCTCCGCAGTGTGGGCTTTTTTTTTAACATGTCAGCTGCTGACAATAGTGTTGCCATCTGCAGCCGTCAATGCATAAGTCGCGGTAAGCCCAACATTCACCTAGGGACGACTGCCTTAAGAAGGCACCCGGCCTCCCATCACCGAGCCCAGTGGGAGAAGCACCGTTAGAACCCACAAAGCCACACTCCCGGTGCTCCACGTCCTGCTTCTTCTCCTTCTCCTCTCTCCTCCCATTTGTCCTCCATTCCACCTTCCACCGTGCCGTTGTCGCGTTCATCAAGCAAAAGGCAGGCTTCCGTGGCCCAAATGTTCGAACTTTAAATGTTAATGACAACGGATAACCCTCTTGCCCAACCGCTGACCTACGGTGGTCGGAGCTGCTAGCCCGTCTTTTACTGCAATATAAACTGGTTGACTCAGAGGCCTTTAGAAAATTAGTGGCCATTAGCACACCGCAATGGAAGGTCTCTGGAAGGAAATATTTCTCCCAGAAGGGCATCCCAGAGCTATATGGCCATGTTCAGTGGCACGTGAATGTATCTCTGGAACACAGTGTTGGTGCCAAGATGCAACTAACCACAGACACGTGGTCTACAAACACATGCAGGGAAGGTACATAACTTTCACTGCACATTGGTGAACTTTCTGGCGGCTTTTAAGCATGCAACCCGTAGAAACCTATGTGGATTTGGTGTTACCTCCCTAGATTGCATGCAGGCCTGCCTCTTCTTCTACTCCTCCTACGCCATCCTCTGTCTCCTTCTCGGCTGACCCCTCCTTTTCCACTGCTACCGCCTCTTCCGCTGCACCCCCCCCAGTTCCCCAGAACCTATTTGACGTGCCAGGTGAGACGTTGCCATGCTGTGCTGTGGCTGTTGTGCCTGGAAGCCACACTGTTTTCTTTTCCGACTGCGCCAGTGGCTGCTCATGCGCAATGCATGCAGACTTCTGCGGCCATTTGATAGGATCACCAAACTGGTCAGTCGCAGCCAGGGCGCCATCAGTGACATCATACCTTACGCCTTCTTTCCAGAGCGTGCATTGCATCGTGTCATTGATCAAGCCATCGAGAAGCAGGAGCAGAAAGATGAGGAAGTCGCAATGCTGAATGAATTCCCAGGGGGGCTATTCCATCTGAGAAAAGTCAGCAGGAATCTGAAGAGGAGTCAGAGAAGGATGGTGCCTGGGGGGAGGAGGAGCAAGAAGAGCAGGCTTTAAACCTTTTCTGGGCTCCCTGGTGTTGTCCGTGGCTGGGGGGAGGAGACCAAGGACGACATTCTCCTGGGCGATGAGCAGGAGCCATGCTGCTCTAATGCTTCCAATTTAGTGTAAATGGGGGCCTTTATGCTCCAGTGTTTGAAGAGGGACCCCTGTATAAAAAGCATGAAGGGCAAGGACCAGTACTAGGTGGCCACGTACTTAGACCCCCGGTACAAACACAAAATGGCAGACATGTTACCAGCATCACAGAGGGCTGTCAGAATGCAGCATTTCCAGACCTTGCTTCGAGAGATCCTGAATTCTGCGTTTGCGGGCGCTGGCAGAGGAATTTCCACCCACAGAGAAACAGTTGCAGATACCAATCCTACAGCGCATGCAAGAAGAGGGCGTTTTGAAGATGTGTTGGTCACTTTGGATATGAGCTCATTCTTGCAGCCAACCCATCGAAAGCCGCCTTCCGGATCCAGCCTCAGCGAACGCCTAGACCGACAGGTGTCCGACTACATCGGGTTAGCAGCCGATGTGGATGCTTTGATAAGCGAGGAACCCCTTGACTACTGGGTGTGCAGGCTTGTCCTGTGGCCAGAGCTGGCACAATTTGCCATGAAACTCTTGGCTTGCCTCTCGTCGAGTGTCCTGTCCGAAAAAAAGTTCAGCGCAGCAGGGGGGATCATGACTGATAACTGCACTCACCTAGCTCACGACAGTGTGGACTACCTCACATTTCTATAAATGAATAAGGCAAGGAATTCAACACCTGTGACGACCACGTTTAATTGAATTTCCTCATGCCAGCCCACACATATCCTCCACCACTAAGAACAAAAAATGGTCCCTCTCTTGTGTAAATATAGCGGCATAACATGTCTATTCTGTCAATGCCTAATGTTTGGGGCCACGGAGAAATTCAACACCTGTGACGACCACATGTTATCGAATTTCAATTATTATCATTTGGAGTTTTTTTCAAGAGGGGGATAAATAGCCATGTTTTTAATCCAATTTTATATTTTTAGTTCTATTAAACATATGTATTTGAAAATAAAATTGATATCCAATTACAATCTAATATACCTCCTGCCAAATAATCACTTGATGTTTTCTGTACGGTGAATGCCTATTGTTTGGGTCCTGTACTCCAATGACCTGCAGTAAAATTTATATTCAATTGCCGTCTAATATACCTCCAGCCACATAATCACTTGTTCTTTCCTGTACATTGAATGAATACATTTTGGGGCTTGTACTCCACTGGCCTGAAGTAAAATTGATATCCAATAACAGTCTAATATAACTCAAGCCACATAATCACTTAATGTTTTCTGTCCGGTGAATGAATAATTTTTGGGGCCCGTAGTCCACTGGCCTGCAGTACAATTGGTATCCATTAACAGTCTAATAAACCTCCAGCCACATAATCACTTGATCTTTTTTGTACGGTGAATGCATAATTTTTGGGGCCTGTAAAAAAAATACATAACAAATACATTATACTGTGACCGCCTAATGTACCTCCAGTCACATTATCAATTATTCTTTTCTGTATGGTAAATGAATAATTTTCGGGGCCTATAGTCCACTGGCCTGCATTAAAATTGATATCCAATGACCGTCTAATATACCTCCAGCCACATTATGCGGCTAAATTAAATTGTCAGCAAAGGGGTACTTTATTTACTTGATCTGGAGGGGAAGATAAAGAGAAGTATATATTGAAAAGCACCATATCCTCATATAGGATAGAGAGGATTATTGCATATCGGCATAGCATTATGTCCTCGTGTCATGCCAATATGTAATGACATCATGGTTATTTGATGTACTACAAATGCGCGGTTGACCACATGCGTATTTACAGTAGAGTGCGGCAATGAAGGATTATTTCATATACAAGCTTGCCGACACCCTAACTGTGAACTAGTGGATATAACACGTAATTCCCACTTTGCACCAAAATGTTATGAGATAGACAGGGTACATACACCTGTATATTTTTGTACCCTCCTATCAAGGTGTGTGGGAATCAGAGTATTAACTAGCGGACAATATATGTTTTATTCCTCTACATGCATATTCCCATAATCTGCCTGTCTCTGTATGAGAAAAAGTGAGATTCGCCCATTATAATTCATATTTATTAATAACGTTTATTTTTTTGTTTTATTTTAACCTCTCTTCAGGCAGTGAGACTTTAAAAAAAAATACGGCAAACACGGAACTTATTTTTCAGTGAACTTGGTCAGGAAGGAGGATAAATAGCCCAGTCTGGAAGTGGATAAGTGCCAGTACATTGCCTTCCCACTCCAAAAAGGAATTATCCAAAGTGAAAACCTCATTAATGTATGAAATGCTTTCTAGTGTCTTGAGCCATTTTGATACATATCTTCTTATTTTCTAAGCATGCTTGTTAAGTGAGTTCATCTAGAATTCCCAATTCTTTATTTTTTCTTCAGCTTGTGAATCATAGTTTCATCTTTCTTGTATTACAGAGTAAACAACATCATAAATATTTTCTGTTATCACAAAAATTCAAAAAAAGTATCAAAAAGCTTAAGTCTTTCCCTTTGTTTGTTCATCCTATTTGCTTTTAATATATATTTCTGGTGCTCATCGGTGAATGTTTGTCATGTTTCCATTGGCTTTGTAGTAGAGGACAGGCTGTTAAGCTTGTGTCTGGTTTTAAGCTTCTTGTCAGGATGGCTGTCACTTCAAGACTTCAAGGTCCAATCTAGAGATGCCCTAGAAATAAAAAATTGTTTTTATTTTTATTTTTTAGAAAGCTTCTCTGCTTAGATGTATCTTTTGTTAACATTACAACAAGCACGATGGCTTAGAGCTTAGAGCTCAATGTTTGTATGAAAATATTCCAAAGGCCTTTTGTCCTCAATGTTTCTTGAGTATCAATACAAAGCTAAAAGATGAAACAGACAAAAAATAACAACTAAGAGAACATCAGGTCATCTGATATTTAGATGGTTTATTGCACTTGATATTTTATATTACTCTAAAATGTACGTATTTAAAATACACAATTATAATGTATATCCATCACAACCAATTTTATACTTATCACGTTTTATGAGCTTTTGGTGTTCTAGTTTTCGAATTAAAGAAAGAAAAATTATTTACAATTCACTTTTAACCAAGTATATAGCTGTAGTATAGCAAAGTTTAGCAAAGTATAATGCAGCTAGGCTACTAGAATTTAAATGGAGTCTGTCAGCATTTTCACCCTTCGAAACTGCTGACAGCACTATATAGAATTTTAATCCTCCTGGTGCCACGTCTACTAGTGCCCAGAATGCAGTCCTTTCATGCTTCTTTGTGCATGTGCTCTGACTTGAGTGATATTTCTTGATTGGACATCTGATTTGTCTCTTATAGCAGAGGGGAGGTACTGGGAAGCATGCAGTACGCAGAGCCTAGGGCACTAAATATTTAAAGATCCATGGCATTTGCTATTGCTGTGTCAAGAGAATAAAAATTTATCTGTCATGCAACCTTCATGTCCATCATGTTTTCCTCTATCCATCATATAGGCAGGGGGTCAAAACTGCAGAAAGACGTGCTTTAAATCTTTAAAGCTAATGTAGTCTACTGAGAACTAAACTCCAATGGAAAGCCTTTAAAACACATTTGGAGCTCGTGCATCATGGCTCTGCACTTTTGAAAACAATGATAAAGTGCATCAGCCAAAAATGTTAAACCTCATGATGGTAAAAAAGCAATGCATAACTTGAAGCCTGGGCCTCAATTAAAAATTTGTGACAGGGCCAATAACTACCATATACCATTTATACTACCATGGTCTTTTTATGTGACAGAGGGATCTTAATTGAAGAAAATGCACTTAATTGAAGAAAACGGAATGTCATCACGTCAGCGCATGCAAGAATCGGCACTTTTTCTTCTAATAAGATGGTTACGACGGCCTCTCCGCAATCAAATAGATTAGGTGAGTATGTATTTTTTGTTTTAACCCATGATTAACAACCTGATAGGCTGAATGTGACTCTCAGATGCTGCAATCAGTGTTGAACGCGGCATCTGAGAGAGTCAAACGACAGGAAGCGGTGTGATCGCCGTTACGTATCATTGTGCCCACTCCATACTATAGAATGCAATTCATTAAGAAGTAATTTGTAACTAATCAAATATCGAAGTTCGGTGAAGCAGCCGAATCAAATTTTTAAAAACTTTTTGTAAACTCATCATTAAGTGAAAAAGCCTACTCTTGTCCACAATTGTGCACAAGAATACAACATGCTCTATCTTTTTTTGCGGGCCACAGAAGTAAAGTAAGGATGCAGGTAGCATCTTTTGCGGCACAATTGAAATTAATGGGTCAGCATCTGCTCAGCAAAATTGACACGTAAATACAGCCATGTGAATGAGTAGCTGATGTTTATCATTTGTTATTGTCATGGAAAACTGCAGGGAACCTCAAATTTCGGGCAACTTCTTTAACACAAATATTACACCTATGTTGTGTATATAGAAATTAAATTGTGCTCTATATGTTGGGGCATAGACAGGGATGGTTTATAGGGAGGGCAAAATTGGCAACTGTCAAGTGTCCTATACCAACTCAAGTCCTTCATCTCCCAGTTCCCTCCAGTCTTTCCATCCCCAGCAGTCAGACATCAGACATAGGATTCTGAAAAGATTTAAAGTGCACAACCAACAATATATGCATTTTGACAATGCATCTTTCCTCTCTCTCTCTCTCTCTCTCTATATATATATATATATATATATATATATTAGAGATGAGCGAATAGAAGCTGACGAAGTGGAATTCGATCCGAGCTTCAGGAAAAATTTGATTCACAATTAATGCGAATTTCCTCTCGCTTCGTGGTAACGAATCACAATTTTCCTAAAATGGCGGCTACACGTGTCAGGACTGGGGACATGGGGCAAGGGACTCTGGGAAGGCGGGAGCACCAAGATTGACATGCCTGCATGCAGCCAATCAGCAGCCAGCCAGCCCTGTGATGTCACAGCCCTTTAAATACGGCAGCCATTTTAGATTCTGCCATTTTCCAGCGTTCAGAGTGCAGGAACAGACGTGTGAAGGCACTAGGGACAGCACTTGGAAAAAATTCTATGTTAAAAAAAAACTGAAAAAAAGGATTTATGAGTGCAGGGAAAGGATAGGGAGGAATCATCTTAGTGCAGGGAGAGACATCAGAAGGTGCTAGGGACATTGATAGAAAAGTGATTTACAAGTGAAGGGAACAATTATTTGGAGATCCAAATAGTCATTAGACAGCTCTGTCATTCCAGCTTTTTGTTATTGGGCTGCAAGTGTTATGTTGAAAAACTTTTAGTGGCTTATATCTTAGTATCCAATTCAGTACGACAAGAAAAATATATATGCACTGCACTGTTGCAATTATTTCTGTTGAAAGTGTATAGGGGCATATTTCAGTACAACAAGAAAAATAAATACGCACTGCACTGTTGAAGTTATTTCTGGTGAAAAAGTATAGGGGTGTATTTCAGTAGAAAAAAAAATTATATACGCACTGCACTGTTGCAGTTATTTCTGTTTAAAGCGTATAGGAGCGTATTACAGTAAAAAAATATAAATATATACGCACTGCCTGTTGCAGGTATTTCTGGTGAAAACGTATAGGGGTGTATTTCATAGAAAAAATAATAATATACGCACTGCACTGTTGCAGATATAAGGCGTATAGGGGCGTATTACAGTAGAAAAAGAAAACTGTAGGAAGGCGCAAGGGTCTGTCATTAACGGAAGGTACGTGTCACCGAGGTTCCTGGCCTCAGTGAGATAAGAACCAGGAATTTTGAGTGTCAGCAGCAGCTAGTGCTCACTGACACTGTTTTACTTAGTGTGGCTGTAAAGACAATCCGGGCCTGTTCTTATTGGGAGCAGCCAAAGAGCAGAGTGGGTGGCTGTTTCCCACGTCCAGGCCAGGTTTTGGGCTGGGGTTTAAAAACCCAGCCAGCAGCTCAGCTGGGTGTGGAATGAACCTCTAGGTGATAGTGGAGCTCTGTGTTTTGGGAGCTGAGGATCTCTGCCATACTGCAAGGCTGAGAGCTGCCAGCTGGAAGCCAGGCGCCCTAAAGCCTGCTGTGGACTGCCAGGTGATGTGTTTTTGAGTTCTGTGTACTTTTGCTGTGTGAATTAACACGAGGATTCCTGCGGTGTTAATTAACACCAGGGCCCTGACAAGCATTGTGTTTCTTTTCTGCCTTTTTGTGTGAATAAACACTGACTTTTGCTTTTCAACCATGGTTTTGCCTCTGTATTGCGTCTGCTTACCCTGCCTACCAGAGCAAATCCCTACACTATGTACACACTGCACTGTTGCAGTTATTGCTGGTGAAAACGTATAAGGGTGTATTTCATAAAAAAATAAAGAAAAATAGATACAAACTAGTGATGGACGAACATCGGCTGGGATGATTCGTGAATGTGATCGAGTGAACGCAATCAAATGTTTGCGAACCGAAAGGTCGTGGCGGGCCCCATTCACTTTAATGGCAGGTGAACCTGAAAAACCTTCAGGTCATATTTGCAGCCACTTACTAGTAGTGCACAAATTGTCCCACAACATGGACATATCAGAGGGGGATCAATGGCAAAAATTCCCACAAAAAATATGTATTTTAATCAGGGGCCATTTTTATGCATCTTAAAGGGACACTGTCAAAAATGCCCTGCTGGAGCCTAGAAAAACGTTGATTTAGACCACGGGAGTACAGGCGCCAAACATTAGGCATTCACCAGACAGAAAACATCAAGTGATTATGTGGCTGGAGGTATATTAGATGGTCGTTGGATATCAATTTTACTGCAGACCAGTGGAGTACAGGCCCCAAACATTAGGCATTCACCGGACAGAAGCATCAAGTGATTATGTGGCTGGAGGTATATTAGACGGTCATTGGATATAAATTTTACTGCAGGCCAGTACAAATACATGTCAAATACATATATTTAAAATAACTAAAAACATAAAATTTGAATAAAAACATGGATAACGAAATCCCCCTCTTGAATAAAGCACAAATGATAATAGGTGAAATTCGATAACACGTGGTCGTCACAGGTGTTGAATTCCTCCGAGGCCCCAACAATTAGGCGTTCACCGTACAGAAAAGAACAAGTGATTATGTGGCTGGAGGTATATTAGACGGTCATTGGATATCAATTTTACTGCAAGCCAGTGGAGTACAAGCCCCAAACATTAGGCATTCACCGGACAGAAAACATCAACTGATTATGTGTCTGGAGGTATATCAGACAGTCATTTGATATCAATTTTAATGCAAGCCAGTGGAGTACAAGCCCCAAACATTAGGCATTCACCGGACAGAAAACATCAAGTGATTATGTGGCTGGAGGTACAGTACAGACCAAAAGTTTGGATACACCTTCTCATTCAAAGTGTTTTCTTTATTTTCATGACTATGAAAATTGTAAATTCACACTGAAGGCATCAAAACTATGAATTAACACATGTGGAATTATATACATAACAAAAAAGTGTGAAATAAAAGAAAATATGTCATATTCTAGGTTCTTCAAAGTAGCCACCTTTTGCTTTGATTACTGCTTTGCACACTCTTGGCATTCTCTTCATGAGCTTCAAGAGGTAGTCACCTGAAATAGTTTTCACTTCATGGGTGTGCCCTGTCAGGTTTAATAAGTGGGATTTCTTGCCTTAATGGGGTTGGGACCATCAGCTGCGTTGTGGAGAAGTCAGGTGGATACACAGCTGATAGTCCTACTGAATAGACTGTAGGAATTTGTATTATGGCAAGAAAAAAGCAGCTAAGTAAAGAAAAACGAGTGGCCATCATTACTTTAAGAAATGAAGGTCAGTCAGTCCGAAAAATTGGGAAAACTTTGAAAGTGTCCCCAAGTGCAATCACAAAAAGCGCTACAAAGAAACTGGCTCACATGCGGACCGCCCCAGGAAAGGAAGACCAAGAGTCACCTCTGCTGCGGAGGATAAGTTCATCCGAATCACCAGCCTCAGAAATCGCAGGTTGACAGCAGCTCAGATTAGAGACCAAGTCAATGCCACACAGAGTTCTAGCAGCAGACACATCTCTAGAACAACTGTTAAGAGGAGACTGTGTGAATCAGGCCTTCATGGTAGAATATCTGCTAGGAAACCACTGCTAAGGACAGGCAACAAGCAGTTTGGGCTAAAAAACACAAGGAATGGACATTAGACCAGTGGAAATCTGTGCTTTGGTCTGATGAATCCAAATTTGAGATCTTTCGTTCCAACCACCGTGTCTTTGTGCGACGCAGAAAAGGTGAACGGATGGACTCTACATACCTGGTTCCCACCGTGAAGCATGGAGGAGGAGGTGTGATGGTGTGGGAGTGCTTTGCTGGTGACACTGTTGGGGATTTACTTAAAATTGAAAGCATACTGAACCAGCATGGCTACCACAGCATCTTGCAGCGGCATGCTATTCCATCCGGTTTGCGTTTAGTTGGACCATCATTTATTTTTCAACAGGACAATGACCCCAAACACACCTCCAGGCTGTGTAAGGGCTATTTGACCATGAAGGAGAGTGATGGGGTGCTGCACCAGATGACCTGGCCTCCACAATCACCAGACCTGAACCCAATCAACATGGTTTGGGGAGAGCTGGACCGCAGAGTGAAGGCAAAAAGGCCAACAAGTGCTAAGCATCTCTGGGAACTCCTTCAAGACTGTTGGAAGACCATTTCAGGTGACTACCTCTTGAAGCTCATCAAGAGAATGCCAAGAGTGTGCAAAGCAGTAATCAAATCAAAAGGTGGCTACTTTGAAGAAACTAGAATATGACATATTTTCAGTTGTTTCACACTTTTTTGTTATGTATATAATTCCACATGTGTTAATTCATAGTTTTGATGACTTCAGTGTGAAGCTACAATTTCATAGTCATGAAAATAAAGAAAATTCTTTGAATAAGTAAGGTGTGTCCAAACTTTTGGTCTGTACTGTATATTAGACGGTCAATGGATATCAATTTTAATGCAGGCCAGTGGCCTATAGGCCCCCAAAATTTTTTCATTCACCGTACAGAAAAGAACAATTGATTTTGTGGCTGGAGGTATATTAGACGGTTATTTGATATCAATTTTTTTTTTTTTTTTATATCAATTTTAATGCAGGCCAGTGGATTTCAGGCCCCAAACATTAGGCTTTCACCAGACAGAAAACATCAAGTAATTATGTGGCTGGAGGTATATTAGACGGTTATTTGATATCAATTTTTTTTTTATTTTTTATATTTAACATTTTTTATTGATTTTTTGTCATCAAGTCAAAGAGACATGAAGAAAAATAATACTTCACAATGCAAGGAGCAATTATCATATCCTGACGCAGCAGGGAAGATGCTTGTACAAATAGTGTCATTGTTTTACAAAGAAAGTGTACTGACATTCAGGGTGAGACAATGGTAGTGTAACTGTAATTCGATAGACTGACAGAAGTCAAGCTGGTGTAGGACCCATTTGACCAACAGAAAAAGAACTATGTCATTATAGAGAGGGACATATTAAGAGAAGTTTCTGTGTCTCCTCCAAGCCGACCAAGTTGAGAGGAATTTCTTTCTGGTACCTAGCTCCCAATTAGACAACTCCTCAAGGCGATAGATTTGATCGACCTTGTTCGTCCATTGTTCAATTGAGGGGATCTCGTCAGAACGCCATTTGGTGGGAATTAGGAGACGGGCCGCCGATAAAAGGTGTAAAAGTAGCCCGTGACTTTTATCATGTTTGAGTATATCTAAAGATATAAGAGCAATTTCAGGCGTGCATTGGGCAGAGGAACCACATATAGAGTTACTGATGCGGAATACCTGGTTCCACCAACTTAATAAGGGAGGACAGTTCCACCAAATGTGGATGAAAGTGCCCTTGTCTGAACCACATCTCCAGCACGTGTCCGGTACGTCGGGGTACATAAGAGCCACTTTGTCAGGGGTTCTGTACCATCTGGACAAAATCTTGTAGCCATTCTCCTGCACCCGGACGCACCTTGAAGACCTGTGAGGGGCGATCAGCAGGGAATTGACTTCCATATCTGAAAGTTGCTTACCCAGGTCCTTTTCCCATAACCCTATGTATGAGGGTTTAACTCTCATGCGAGGCTGAATGAGCTTTTTGTAAAGCAAGGAAATTAGTTTTGGGGGGTAAGTTGTAGAGGAAATCAATTTCTCAAACCATCCAGACGTATGGTTCGAGGGGGTAGATTTGGAGTATCTAAGTAATTCTCCTTTAAGGTAATTAAGGGCCAGAAAATTGGCGGGCAGTACACCACATGTGGAGGCTAGAGTAGATTCCGGGGGGATGCAGCCATCGCCATCCAGTAGCTCAGATATGGGAGTAGCTGAGAGCCTAAGCTGGGAAGGGATAGAGGATTTTATTTCCTCAGGGGCGAGTGAATATATATCCTTAATTTGAAGAAGGTGAGATAAAGGTAATTGGTCAACGTAGTTGGAAGAGAACCACTTCCATATCTTAATAGTGGACCTTATTAAAGGGTTGGTCATATGGGGACGAGGAGTAAGTGGCTTGTCTGAGAGTAAGAGGGATCTAGTGGAAGAGATAAAATTAGAGTTTTCAATATGGAGCCAAGTTTTATGTGGGGGGGAACGTAACCAGTCAACCACTCTACACAGGTGTATTGCCTTCATGTATAGTTCGGGGTCAGGAAGGCCTATACCCCCTAGCCGTTTCGGTCTGATGAGGGAAGAAAGTGAGATTCTGGGCTTTTTCTTATCCCACAAGAACTGCCGTATCAGTGCATTCAGTTTGTTGAAAAAAGATCGTGGGATCATGATAGGGAGAACCTGGAGGAGGTAAGTCAGCCTTGGGATAACCAATGACATTACAATATTTTTTCTTCCAAACCAAGATAGGAAATGTTTTTCTAGTGAGTCCAATTGAGCGGCCATAGACTTCAGAAGGGGGGTATAGTTCAAATGAAACAAGTCAGGCAAATGAGCATTAATCTTAATTCCTAAATAAGTTATGAGTTGGGTTGTCCAATTAAATGGGGAGTTAGCTTGGAGTTTATTAACGGACACGGGGGATAAGCCAATATGTAAGATCTGAGACTTTTGGGGGTTGACCTTAAAGTTAGAGAATGAACTAAAGACATCTAGTGTATGGAGTATTTTGGGTATGGAGGTAATAGGGTTAGTGGTTATGATCAAGAGATCATCCGCAAAAGCGGCTAATTTATACTCGTGCGATCCGATCTTCAACCCTTTAATGGATGTCTCCTGTCTAAGTGCTTGCATAAGGGTTTCCATAACTAGAACGAAAATAAGGGGGGAGAGGGGGCAACCTTGGCGAGTGCCATTTTTAATCTGGAAGTTATTTGAAGTATGGTTATTCACCAGGACCGACGCGGTGGCATTCGAGTACATTGCAAAGATAGCATGAACGTAAGGCTCAGGAAATCCAAATTTCTGTAGCGTAAGCTTGATATAGGACCAGTCAATGCGGTCGAATGCCTTTTCCGCGTCAGTACCTAGAAGAACTAGGGGTAGTTTTTTACTGGAGGCGTAATATAGGGCGTTTAAGATCTTAGTAGTGTTGTCCTTTCCCTCCCTTCCTTTGACAAACCCCACTTGATCGGGATGTATCAGAGCAGGAAGGATAAGTTGTATTCTGGTTGCTAACATTTTTGCTAACAATTTTAAGTCAGTATTTAAGAGGGATATTGGGCGATAGCTTGCACAGTTAGCAGGATCTTTCCCCTCCTTAGGAATTATCGAGATCATAGCTCTCGTCATGTCTGAGGAAAGGGGAAAGTTTAGGAGTGTTTGGTTGCAAACCCGAAGGAGAAAGGGGGCTAAAGTATTCTGAAAAACGGAGTAGTAGACCGTCGGGAGTCCGTCAGGGCCGGGGCATTTATTCTTTGGAGTGGACTTCAGGGCCTTGGAAAGCTCCGCAAGGTCAAAGGGTTTAGAGAGTTCCTCTCTCTGGGACAAGGTCAAAGAAGGTAATTTAAGAGTATCCAAGAAAGAGCCAGGGTGACTAAGTGATCCAATGGCAGATATTTTGTCAGAGGGGGGGGATAGATTATAAAGGTCCTTGTAAAAAAGGCGGAATTGCTCCGCTATCGATTCAGGTGAGTATAGTTGGTTTCCTTGGGGGGATTTAATAGAGGTTACATACCTAGCATTTTTCCTTTGTTTGATACGATTCATAAGGAATCTTGAGGCCTTATTGCCGTGGGCATAGAATTTTTGTTGAGAAGAGAGATAATATTTAGCTGATTTTTTGTTTAGGATGTTTTTCAGCTCAGATCTATAAGCAGATAGTTCTATAAGTTGTTGGGGGTCTAAAGACTGTTTATGTAGGTTTTCTAAGGTATGGATGCGGTCTAAAAGGGATGAAAAGTATTTGTCAGCTAATTTTTTTACATGGGAGCACTTGCTTATGAACTGTCCGCGTATAAATGCCTTGTGGGCATCCCATAGCGTCTGTGCGGAGACTTCAGGGGAGTCATTGGACTCGAAATATTGCTCTAAAAGGGAGGTAAAGAAGGAAACGTGACTAGGGTCGCTCAATATAGACTCATTAAGTCTCCAACTGGAGAACTTACCAGATCCAGGTTGAGGGTGGAAGGAGCAGAAGATTGGGGAGTGGTCTGAGATGGTAATATTTCCAATCAGGGGGTCAGAGGAGAGGTGCAAGAAGTCTTTAGGCACGAAGATGTAATCAATTCTGCTGTAGGACTGGGAAGGAGCCGAATAGAAGGTGTAATCAATACAAGTTGGATTCATACATCTCCATACATCAATCAAACCCATATCACGTATTTTGCTCTTCACTGTTTTTAGTAATTTACCCGAAGTAGATGACCGTTTGGATGAAGTGTCAGAAATCGGGTGTAAGGCTAAGTTCAGGTCCCCGGCTAGGATAAGTGTTCCTTCTCTAACATTTTCTACAATGGACAGTACCTTCAAGAGCCAAGGGACTTGGTCATAATTTGGAGCATATACATTAACTAATGTGAACATTTTATGCCCAATAAGACCCTTTAAGATAATATATCTTCCCTCAGTGTCTGCGGTATGGGAGGAGTATTGGAAAGGGAAGTTCTTTTTCATGCCAATGCTGACTCCCCTGGAGGCCGCCCCATCAGAACCGGAATGGTACCAATCAGGTAATCTAGAATAGGAGAGATCCGGGTATTTTCCTTGTTTGTAGTGGGTTTCCTGGAGAAAGATAATGGAACACCTCTCCCTCCCAAGAAGGGAAAAGATCTGTGTACGCTTAGAGGGTGATCTCAATCCTTTCACATTGAAAGATGCGAGTTTAAAATCCGTCATATTGGATTAAGAGTGGAGGTATGGGCAAAAGGAATCACGTTACAATTCTTGGCATCAGAGTGGGAGGAGCAGGTGTGATTGGCAGCCTCAAGAGGAGTCAGGACCCAGGGCAACTCAACCCCAAGAACACCAGTACATTGCATCAATACCCCTTGACTGTGGAATAGCATTATAAAGAGAGTTTCAAACAGAAAACAAAAACCAAAACTGAAACTATAACAGGGTCGCGTTTGGGCAACCAACATTAATGTGATATATAATCGACACATGTCAATTAGATATTCAACTATCAGAGGAGGGGGGGAAAAGAGGTTATAACCTCATATATAGCGACCCGCTAAGAACGACATAGTGTGTGATGATGAGACCATTGGTGTTAAGCAAAAAGGGAGGGGGGAGAGAGGGAGAAGAAAGGGGAAAAGGGGGAAGGGAAAAAGGATGGGAAAAAGGGGAGGAAGGAGAGAGATGGAGAGAGTAAGTGGAGACACAGGAGGCTAAAGAGGGATAAAGGAAGAAAGAAATGGAGGAGGACAGGAGAAGTCACGGACTGAAGGAACATGACGATAATGGCAATCATTGTCTTTCAGACATTAAGTGGTGGACCATGCAATTCTCTTAGGCGTCAAGGGACTGCTTCTTCTCTTTGCTCTCTGCTGTTTAGGGGTGCCTGCTCTTTCCCAGGGAGCAATCTTCGGTAACTCCGGTAGAGCGGTGATATCAGAAACAGGGTCCCAGCAGGCTATCTCAAGAGGAGGGACATCTGCGGTCGAAAGAAAATCCTGCAGGTCTGCATATGACGAGATTCTGATGAATTTCTCCGCATAGCTGAACGATAGTCCAAAAGGAAAAGTCCATCTATAAAGGATCCGTTTTTCACGCAGCAAGTCAGTGAGGGGTTTGAGAGTTTTCCTCTTCTGTAGCGTGACAGGAGCTAAGTCCTGAAAGATTGAGACAGGAATGTTGCTATAGGTGACAGATTTCGCTTGTCTTGCGGCAGTGAGGATTCGCTCTTTGTCGGCGAAATTCAGGAAGCGACAAATTACGTCTCTTGGAGGCTCGTTGCCTTTTGGCTTGGGCCTAAGAGCCCTGTGCGCTCTTTCAATCAATATGGATGGAGGACCCTCCCCTCCCAGAAGTGAAGCTGCGATGGTTAGAATCGCTGGTATGATTTCGTCATTAGAGACATACTCTGGGAGCCCTCTAAAACGCAGATTGTTCCTGCGTCCACGATTCTCCTGGTCTTCCAGGTTGTTATAGAGGGCATTAATATGCGATTGGCACGAGGTGAGAGATAGGGCGGTCGCAGTACTGTGCACAATTATCGCAGCCTGTGTCGTTTCCAGGGCTTCTACTCTGTGGCCTACATGCTGGATCTCCTGTGTGAGACCAGATATTTCCTGCCGCAGCGGCAGTAGAGCTTCGGCCAGCGCTTGTTTTATAAATTTTCTTGACACAGGCAGTGCCCGAGGGGATCCTAAGTCCCCGGCATCACTCTCCACCTCTGACTGACCTCCCTCGTCACCATCGGAGAAGCGTTCACTCGGCGGCGCCATCTTGGAGTCTTTAGTCCCCGGAGCTGCAGCCTGCTTTTTGAGGTATTTAACCATGCCAGAGTTGGGATTAGGCGCTTTGGGGATGGCCCCTGGGTCAGGGGGTCCCTGTCTCCCGATCTTGACCATGTTAGGAGATCTCAGAAGCTTGCGATAGCTGCGTTCTCAGCAGGTCTGTGTACGGAGCTCAGACAGAAGCGGCCATTCGGATCCGGCGCTGGCTCCGCCCCCTATTTGATATCAATTTTAATGCAATCCAGTGGAGTTCAAGCCCCAAACATTAGGTATTCACCGGACAGAAAACATCAAGTGATTATATGGCTGGAGGTATACTACAGGGTCATTGGATAACAATTTTACTTCAGGCCAGTGGAGTACAGGCCCAAAAACTATTCATTCAATGTTCAGAAAAGAACAAGTGATTATGTGGCTGGAGGTATATTAGACAGTCATTGGATATCAATTTTACTGCAGGCCAGTAAAAATACATGTCATATACATATGTTTAAAAGAACTAAAAATATAAAACTGCAAGGTTGAGAGCACGTGGACGTCACAGGTGTTGAAGTCCTCCGAGGCCACAACAATTAGGCATTCACCCTACAGAAAAGATCAAGTGATTATGTGGCTGGAGGTATATTAGACGGTCAATGGATATCAATTTTACTGCAGACCAGTGGACTACAGGCCCCCAAAATTATTCATTCGCTGGACAGAAAACATCAAGTGATTATGTGGCTGGAGGTATATTAGACGTTCATTGGATATAAATTTTACTGCAGGCCATTGGAGTACAGACCCCAAACATTAGGCAATTACCGGACATAAAACATTATGTTGAATTCCTCCGAGATTCGTGCCTCATTCATTTTTAGAAATGTTAGGTAGTCCACACTGTCATGACCTAGGCGAGTGCGCTTATCGGTCACGGTCCCCCCTGCTACGCTGAACATCCTTACGGACAGGACACTCGATGAGGGGCAAGCCAAGAATTCCATAGCAAATTGTGCCAGCTCTGGCCACAGGTCAAGCCTGCACACCCAGTAATCAAGGGGTTCCTCGCTTATCAGAGTGCCAGCATCGGCCATTATCCCGATGTAGTCAGACACCTGTTGGTCTAGGCATTCCCTGAGGCTGGATCCCGAGGGCGGCTGTCGATGGGTTGGTTGGAAGAACGATCTCATATCCGAAGTGACCTACAAATCTTCAAACCGCCCTCTTCTTGATTGTGCTGTAGGATTAGTACCCTCAACTGTTTCGCTGTGGGTGGAAATTCCTCTGCCAGCACCCGCAACAGCAGAATGCAGGATCTCTCAAAGCAAAGACAGAAAATGCTGCATTCTGACAGCCCTCTGTGATGCTGGTAACATGTCCGCCATTTTGTGTTTGTACCGGGGGTCTAAGTACATTGCCACCCAGCACTGGTCCTTGCTCATTATGCTTTTTATTCGGGGGTCCCTGTTCAAACACTTGAGCATGAAAGCCCCCATTTGCACTAAATTGGAAGCGGTGGAGCGGCCTGGCTCCTGCTCATCGCCCAGGAGAATGTCGTCCTCGTCTCAGAAAAGTTTAAAGCCTGCTCTTCTTGCTCCTCCTCCTCCTCCCCCCAGGCACCATCCTTCTCTGACTCCTCTTCATACTCCTGCTGACTTGTCTCAGAAGGAATAGCCCCCCTGGGAATTTATTCAGCATTGCGACTTCCTCATCTTCCTGCTCCTGCTTCTTGATGGCTTGATCAATGACACGACGCAATGCGCGCTCCAGAAAGAAGGCTAAGGGATGATATCACTGATGGTGCCTTGGCTGAAACTGACCAGTTTGGTGATCTCATCAAATGGTCACAGAAGTCTGCATGCATCGCGCATGAGCAGCCACTCGCACAGTGAGAAAAAAAACAAGCTTCCAAGAACCTGTCCGGCCACAGAATTCGTACATGTAGTCGTTAAAGGCACGTTTCTGCTGGAGCAAACTATCAAGCATATACAAGGTGGAGTTCCATCACGTCGGGATGTCACAAATCAGACGTCTGACGGGCAAGTGGTGTCGCCGATAAACATCAGCAAGGCGAGCTGTGGCCGTGTAAGATCTTCTAATATCGCCAGAGATTTTCCTGGCCTGCCGCAAGGCGTCCTGGACCCTGGGGTATTTTGCAATGAATCGCTGCATGACTAAGTTCAGGACGTGTGTTATGCATGGCACGTGTGTCATTTTGGCCTGTTTCAGCACGCTCGGCAGATTGGCACCGTTGTCGCGCACCACTTTACCAGCTGTCAAATTGAGTAGGATTAGCCACTAGGGTTGAGTGAACTCGAACTGTAAAGTTCGGGTTCGTACCAAACTTTAGAGTTTTTGGACCCCAAACCCAAACTTTTCAGTAAAAGAGTTCTGCGAGTTAATGGCGCGTTTTGAAAGGCCGCAGAGCAGCCAATCAACAAGCGTTTAACTCGTGTGCCCTTAGAAGCCATCACAGCCATGCCTACTTATGGCATGGCTGTGATTGGCCAGTGCAGCATGTGACCAAGCCTCAATTTAATCTGGAGTCACGTAGCGCTGCATGTCACTGCTCGTATTAGTGTAGGGATATGATGCTGCTGCTGTGAGGGAGAGAATAGGAAAGAATCTTTTATCAGAAGTGCTTGTTTACCTAAGCGATCTACAGCGATTTTGCTTTGTGGGTGCAGTGCACAATTTTTTTACCCTGCCCTAAGCACAAGGACACAGAAAAAAAACTTTTATCCAGCTGTTAGTTAGGTGGGCGTCGGCGGCCATTTTATGCAAGTTCAGTGCACCAGCACAGCATATGTGCTTTTGTGACAGTCAAATACAAGCTTGAAATACTGCAATTATACACTGGGTTAAAAAAAACACACCCATTTTTGCCAATACCCTACATCTGGGGCCTTTGCTGCATTTGTCAGTGTGAAATACAAGCTTGAAATACTGCAATAATATTCTGGGTTTTAAAAAACACTAGTTTTTGGCAATACCCTACATCTGGGGCCTTTGCTGCATTTGTCAGTGTTAAATACAAGCTTGAAATACTGCCATACTATTCTGTGTTTAAAAAACACCCATTTTTGGCAATACCCTACATCAGGGGCCTTTGCTGCATTTGCGTTTTTATATTCTGTTATTAAAAAACACCCATTTTGGGCAAGATCCTACGTTTGGGGAGAATGAGGAGAGCGTCAAATAAGGGACGTGGCCCCGATTGTGGTGATGCTGGTGGAGCTCCTGTTGCAGGGAGAGGACATGGTCGATCTGTGCCAGCTACACGCACAAGTGAAACACCTTCCTCAGGTCCGAGTAGGCGACAGAACCTTCAGTAATATTTGGTCGGGCATAATGCGGCTCTAGGAATGGTGAGGCCAGAACAAGTACAGGCAATAGTAGATTGGGTTGCTGACAGTGCCTCCAGTTTCTTCAAATTGTCTTCAACCCAGTCTCCTGCAGAAAGATCAGAGTTGGCACCTGCAGCCAATGTCCATCAGTCTTTGACCTCACCCCCTTGCAAGTCAGCCAAGCAGTCTGAGCCCCAAGTCATGCAGCAGTTTTTATGACTCTGCTAGAAGGGTTTACCAGGGCCATCCACATAGCCCTGCCCCAGGGCTAACCCCTTAATCAATATTTGGTAGAAGCCAATGTATCAAAGGCCTCAATCAATATTTGGTGGAAGCCTGTATATCAATCCCCTCTATCAGTATTTTGTGGAAACAGGTATATAGAACCCAATAATGAGTATTTGCTGTAAGCTGGTAAATCAAACCCCTTAATCAATATTTGGTGGAAGCCGGTATATCAATACCTTATATCAGTATTTTGTGGAAACAGGTATATAGAACCCAATAATGAGTATTTGCTGGAAGCTGTAAATCAAACCCCTTAATCAATATTTAGTGGAAGCTGGGGTATCGCAGGCCTCAATCAATATTTGGTGGAAGCCGGTATATCAATACCCTGTATAATTTTTTTCTGGAAACAGGTATATAGAACCCAATAATGAGTATTTGCTGGAAGCCGGTATATCAAACCCCTTAATCAATATTTGGTGGAAGCCGGTATATCAATACCCTGTATCAGTATTTTGTGGAAACAGGTATATAGAACCCAATAATGAGTATTCGCTGGAAGCCGGTATATCAATAGTGTTGATCGAGCACCAAAGTGCTTGTGTGCTCGGGTGCTCTGACCAAACACATCGGTATGCGTGTGTTTTACCGAGCACCTGAGCACAATGGAAGTCAATGGGAGAACCCCAGGCACCCCCTGCTTGGAAGAGAAGAGGGTGGCTGGTTCACAAAAAAGGTTAGAAATTGATGGAAACCCCATCAAAATGGTTTGGAAACAGCATTAAGAGGATAGCTGGATGCGTTTTGGACTCCTATTATCTATGACATACAATAAACAAGCACACAAAGGCTATATGCCAAATGCCAGGTATATGCAAGCCATCAATCTATCCATGAGTCAGATGACAGGCTTAGTCAGCATACCTTACAATGGCATCCTTGTGCACTATGAGACATTTTAAACCAGCTCTCATCTGTCTGAGAGTCAGTAAGTAGGGATGAGCGAACTCGAACTGTATAGTTCGGGTTCGTACCGAATTTTGGGGTGTCCGTGACACGGACCCGAACCCGGACATTTTCGTAAAAGTCCGGGTTCGGGTTCGGTGTTCGTCGCTTTCTTGGCGCTTTTGTGACGCTTTCTTGGCGCTTTTTGAAAGGCTGCAAAGCAGCCAATCAACAAGCGTCATACTACTTGCCCCAAGAGACCGTCACAGCCATGCCTACTATTGGCATGGCTGTGATTGGCCAGAGCACCATGTGACCCAGCCTCTATTTAAGCTGGAGTCACATAGCGCCGCCCGTCACTCTGCTCTGATTAGCGTAGGGAGAGGTTGCGGATGCGACAGTAGGGCGAGATTAGGCAGATTAACTCCTCCAAAGGACTTCACTTGATTAATCGATCGATCTGCAGCTGTGCATCATTGAGCTGCTGAAATTCAAATGCTCACTCACTGTTTTTAGGCTGCCCAGACCGTTTGTCAGTCACTTTTTTCTGGGGTGATCGGCGGCCATTTTGTGTCTTGTGCGGTGCTGCGACCAAGTGCATCCAAGCTGCGACCAAGTGCATTTAACCCTCAATGGTGTGGTTGTTTTTTGGCTAAAGCCTACATCAGGGTGAAGCTGTCACACCAAGTGCATTTAACCAGCAATAGTCTGTTTATTTTTTGGCCATATACTAAATCAGGGGCAAGCTGCGCCCGTCACCAAGTGCATTTAACCCTCAGTAGTGTGGTTGGTCAAGCTGTGACACCAAGTGCATTTAACCAGCAATAGTCTGTTCATTTTTTGGCCATATACTACATCAGGGGCAAGCTGCGCCCGTCACCAAGTGCATTTAACCCTCAGTAGTGTGGTTGGTCAAGCTATCACACCAAGTGCATTTAACCAGCAATAGTCTGTTCATTTTTTGGCCATATACTAAATCAGGGGCAAGCTGCGCCCGTCACCAAGTGCATTTAACCAGCAATAGTCTGTTCATTTTTTGGCCATATACTACATCAGGGGCAAGCTGCGCCCGTCACCAAGTGCATTTAACCCTCAGTAGTGTGGTTCGTCAAGCTGTGACACCAAGTGCATTTAACCAGCAATAGTCTGTTCATTTTTTGGCCATATACTACATCAGGGGCAAGCTGCGCCCGTCACCAAGTGCATTTAACCAGCAATAGTGTGGTTATTTTTTGGCCATATCCCAGTCTAATTCTGTCACTAAACCCATACCTGTCACCCAGCGCCTAAATACTAGGCCTCAAATTTATATCCTGCTAAATCTCTCGTTACCGCTGTCCTGTTGTGGCTGGGAAAGTTATTTAGTGTCCGTCAAAGCACATTTTTTGTTCTGGGTTGAAGTACAATTCCCAATTTAGCAATTTCATAATTTAGTGGTTCCTGCTATATCAGAGCTATTTGAAATCTATCCCTAAAAGGGTATATAATATTCAAGGTGCACATTGGGTCATTCAGAATAACTTCACACACACACGCTACTGTGTATTTCCAAGTCTAATTCTGTCACTAAACCCATACCTGTCACCCAGCGCCTAAATACTAGGCCTCAAATTTATATCCTGCTAAATCTCTCGTTACCGCTGTCCTGTTGTGGCTGGGAAAGTTATTTAGTGTGCGTCAAAGCACATTTTTTGTTCTGGGTTGAAATACAATTCCCAATTTAGCAATTTCATAATTTAGTGGTTTCTGCTATATCAGAGCTATTTGAAATCTATCCCTAAAAGGGTATATAATATTCAAGGTGCACATTGGGTCATTCAGAATAACTTCACACACACCCGCTACTGTGTATTTCCAAGTCTAATTCTGTCACTAAACCCATACCTGTCACCCAGCGCCTAAATACTAGGCCTCAAATTTATATCCTGCTAAATCTCTCGTTACCGCTGTCCTGTTGTGGCTGGGAAAGTTATTTAGTGTCCGTCAAAGCACATTTTTTGTTCTGGGTTGAAGTACAATTCCCAATTTAGCAATTTCATAATTTAGTGGTTCCTGCTATATCAGAGCTATTTGAAATCTATCCCTAAAAGGGTATATAATATTCAAGGTGCACATTGGGTCATTCAGAATAACTTCACACACACCCGCTACTGTGTATTTCCAAGTCTAATTCTGTCACTAAACCCATACCTGTCACCCAGCGCCTAAATACTAGGCCTTAAATTTATATCCTGCTAAATCTCTCGTTACCGCTGTCCTGTTGTGGCTGGGAAAGTTATTTAGTGTCCGTCAAAGCACATTTTTTGTTCTGGGTTGAAATACAATTCCCAATTTAACAATTTCATAATTTAGTGGTTTCTGCTATATCAGAGCTATTTGAAATCTATCCCTAAAAGGGTATATAATATTCAAGGTGCACATTGGGTCATTCAGAATAACTTCACACACACGCTACTGTGCATTTCCAAGTCTAATTCTGTTAGTAAATCCATACCGGTCACCCAGCGCCTAAATACTAGGCCTCAAATTTATATCCCGCTGAATTTGAATACAATACATTGGGCCAAATAATATTTTTGTTGTTGTGGTGAACCATAACAATGAGAAAAACATCTAGTAAGGGACGTGGACGTGGACATGGTCGTGGTGGTGTTAGTGGACCCTCTGGTGCTGGGAGAGGACGTGGCCGTTCTGCCACATCCACACGTCCTAGTCTACCAACTACCTCAGGTCCCAGTAGCCGCCAGAATTTACAGCGATATATGGTGGGGCCCAATGCCGTTCTAAGGATGGTAAGGCCTGAGCAGGTACAGGCATTAGTCAATTGGGTGGCCGACAGTGGATCCAGCACGTTCACATTATCTCCCACCCAGTCTTCTGCAGAAAGCGCACAGATGGCGCCTGAAAACCAACCCCATCAGTCTGTCACATCACCCCCATGCATACCAGGGAAACTGTCTCAGCCTCAAGTTATGCAGCAGTCTCTTATGCTGTTTGAAGACTCCGCTGGCAGGGTTTCCCAAGGGCATCCACCTAGCCCTTCCCCAGCGGTGAAAGATATAGAATGCACTGACGCACAACCACTTATGTTTCCTGATGATGAGGACATGGGAATACCACCTCAGCATGTCTCTGATGATGACGAAACACAGGTGCCAACTGCTGCGTCTTTCTGCAGTGTGCAGACTGAACAGGAGGTCAGGGATCAAGACTGGGTGGAAGACGATGCAGGGGATGATGAGGTCCTAGACCCCACATGGAATGAAGGTCGTGCCACTGACTTTCACAGTTCGGAGGAAGAGGCAGTGGTGAGACCGAGCCAACAGCGTAGCAAAAGAGGGAGCAGTGGGCAAAAGCAGAACACCCGCCGCCAAGAGACTCCGCCTGCTACTGCCCGCCGCCATCTGGGACCGAGCACCCCAAAGGCAGCTTCAAGGAGTTCCCTGGCATGGCACTTCTTCAAACAATGTGCTGACGACAAGACCCGAGTGGTTTGCACGCTGTGCCATCAGAGCCTTAAGCGAGGCATTAACGTTCTGAACCTGAGCACAACCTGCATGACCAGGCACCTGCATGCAAAGCATGAACTGCAGTAGAGTAAACACCTTAAAACCAAGGAAGTCACTCAGGCTCAACCTGCTACCTCTTCTGCTGCTGCCGCCTCGGCCTCTTCCTCCGCCTCTGGAGGAACGTTGGCACCTGCCGCCCAGCAAACAGGGGATGTACCACCAACACCACCACCACCACCTCCGTCACCAAGCGTCTCAACCATGTCACACGGCAGCGTTCAGCTCTCCATCTCACAAACATTTGAGAGAAAGCGTAAATTCCCACCTAGCCACCCTCGATCCCTGGCCCTGAATGCCAGCATTTCTAAACTACTGGCCTATGAAATGCTGTCATTTAGGCTGGTGGACACAGACAGCTTCAAACAGCTCATGTCGCTTGCTGTCCCACAGTATGTTGTTCCCAGCCGCCACTACTTCTCCAAGAGAGCCGTGCCTTCCCTGCACAACCAAGTATCCGATAAAATCAAGTGTGCACTGCGCAACGCCATCTGTGGCAAGGTCCACCTAACCACAGATACGTGGACCAGTAAGCACGGCCAGGGACGCTATATCTCCCTAACTGCACACTGGGTAAATGTAGTGGCAGCTGGGCCCCAGGCGGAGAGCTGTTTGGCGCACGTCCTTCCGCCGCCAAGGATCGCAGGGAAACATTCTTTGCCTCCTGTTGCCACCTCCTCCTTCTCGGCTTCCTCCTCCTCTTCTTCCACCTGCTCATCCAGTCAGCCACACACCTTCACCACCAACTTCAGCACAGCCCGGGGTAAACATCAGCAGGCCATTCTGAAACTCATATGTTTGGGGGACAGGCCCCACACCGCACAGGAGTTGTGGCGGGGTATAGAACAACAGACCGACGAGTGGTTGCTGCCGGTGAGCCTCAAGCCCGGCCTGGTGGTGTGCGATAATGGGCGAAATCTCGTTGCAGCTCTGGGACTAGCCATTTTTACGCACATCCCTTGCTTGGCGCATGTGCTGAATTTGGTGGTGCAGAAGTTCATTCACAACTACCCCGACATGTCAGAGCTGCTGCATAAAGTGCGGGCCGTCTGTTCGCGCTTCCGGCGTTCACATCCTGCTGCTGCTCGCCTGTCTGCGCTACAGCGTAACTTCGGCCTTCCCGCTCACCGCCTCATATGCGGTGAGAACTCCACCTTGCACATGCTGGACAGACTGTGCGAGCAGCAGCAGGCCATAGTGGAGTTTCAGCTGCAGCACGCACGGGTCAGTCGCACTACAGAACAGCACCACTTCACCACCAATGACTGGGCCTCCATGCGAGACCTGTGTGCCCTGTTGCGCTGTTTCGAGTACTCCACCAACATGGCCAGTGGCGATGACGCCGTTATCAGCGTTACAATACCACTTCTATGTCTCCTTGAGAAAACACTTAGGGCGATGATGCAAGAGGAGGTGGCCCAGGAGGAGGAGGAGGAGGAGGAGGAGGAGGAAGAGGGGTCATTTTTAGCACTTTCAGGCCAGTCTCTTCGAAGTGACTCAGAGGGAGGTTTTTGGCAACAGCAGAGGCCAGGTACAAATGTGGCCAGACAGGGCCCACTACTGGAGGACGAGGAGGACGAGGATGAGGAGGAAGTGGAGGAGGATGAGGATGAAGCATGGTCACAGCGGGGTGGCACCCAACGCAGCTCGGGTCCATCACTGGTGCGTGGCTGGGGGGAAAGGCAGGACGATGACGATACGCCTCCCACAGAGGACAGCTTGTCCTTACCCCTGGGCAGCCTGGCACACATGAGCGACTACATGCTGCAGTGCCTGCGCAACGACAGCAGAGTTGCCCACATTTTAACCTGTGCGGACTACTGGGTTGCCACCCTGCTGGATCCACGCTACAAAGACAATGTGCCCACCTTACTTCCTGCACTGGAGCGTGATAGGAAGATGCGCGAGTACAAGCGCACGTTGGTAGACGCGCTACTGAGAGCATTCCCAAATGTCACAGGGGAACAAGTGGAAGCCCAAGGCCAAGGCAGAGGAGGAGCAAGAGGTCGCCAAGGCAGCTGTGTCAATGCCAGCTCCTTTGAGGGCAGGGTTAGCATGGCAGAGATGTGGAAAACTTTTGTCAACACGCCACAGCTAACTGCACCACCACCTGATACGCAACGTGTTAGCAGGAGGCAACATTTCACTAACATGGTGGAACAGTACGTGTGCACACCCCTCCACGTACTGACTGATGGTTCGGCCCCATTCAACTTCTGGGTCTCTAAATTGGCCACGTGGCCAGAGCTAGCCTTTTATGCCTTGGAGGTGCTGGCCTGCCCGGCAGCCAGCGTTTTGTCTGAACGTGTATTCAGCACGGCAGGGGGCGTCATTACAGACAAACGCAGCCGCCTGTCTACAGCCAATGTGGACAAGCTGACGTTCATAAAAATGAACCAGGCATGGATCCCACAGGATCTGTCCGTCCCTTGTCCAGATTAGACATTAACTACCTCCCCTTAACCATATATTATTGGACTCCAGGGCACTTCCTCATTCAATCCTATTTTTATTTTCATTTTACCATTATATTGCGAGGCTACCCAAAGTTGAATGAACCTCTCCTGTGTCTGGGTGCCGGGGCCTAAATATATGCCAATGGACTGTTCCAATGTTGGGTGACGTGAAGCCTGATTCTCTGCTATGACATGCAGAATGATTCTCTGCTGACATGAAGCCAGATTGTCTGTTACGGGACCTCTCTCCTCTGCCTGTGTGCTGGGCCTAAATATATGCCAATGGACTGTTGCAGTGGTGGCTGACGTGAAGCCTCATTCTCTGCTATGACATGCAGACTAATTCTCTGCTGACATGAAGACAGATTCTCTGTTACGGGACCTCCCTCCTCTGCCTGGGTGCTGGGCCTAAATATATGCCAATGGACTGTTGCAGTGGTGGCTGACGTGAAGCCTCATTCTCTGCTATGACATGCAGACTGATTCTCTGCTGACATGAAGACAGATTCTCTGTTACGGGACCTCCCTCCTCTGCCTGGGTGTGTGCTGGGCCTAAATATATGCCAATGGACTGTTGCAGTGGTGGCTGACGTGAAGCCTCATTCTCTGCTATGACATGCAGACTGATTCTCTGCTGACATGAAGCCAGATTCTCTGTTACGAGACCTCCCTCCTCTGCCTGTGTGTGTGCTGGGCCTAAATATATGCCAATGGACTGTTGCAGTGGTGGCTGACGTGAAGCCTGATTCTCTGCTATGACATGCAGACTGATTCTCTGCTGACATGAAGACAGATTCTCTGTTACGGGACCTCCCTCCTCTGCCTGGGTGTGTGCTGGGCCTAAATATATGCCAATGGACTGTTGCAGTGGTGGCTGACGTGAAGCCTCATTCTCTGCTATGACATGCAGACTGATTCTCTGCTGACATGAAGACAGATTCTCTGTTACGGGACCTCTCTCCTCTGCCTGTGTGTGTGCTGGGCCTAAATATATGCCAATGGACTGTTGCAGTGGTGGCTGACGTGAAGCCTCATTCTCTGCTATGACATGCAGACTGATTCTCTGCTGACATGAAGCCAGATTCTCTGTTACGGGACCTCCCTCCTCTGCCTGTGTGTGTGCTGGGCCTAAATATATGCCAATGGACTGTTGCAGTGGTGGCTGACGTGAAGCCTGATTCTCTGCTATGACATGCAGACTGATTCTCTGCTGACATGAAGACAGATTCTCTGTTACGGGACCTCCCTCCTCTGCCTGGGTGTGTGCTGGGCCTAAATATATGCCAATGGACTGTTGCAGTGGTGGCTGACGTGAAGCCTCATTCTCTGCTATGACATGCAGACTGATTCTCTGCTGACATGAAGCCAGATTCTCTGTTACGGGACCTCCCTCCTCTGCCTGTGTGTGTGCTGGGCCTAAATATATGCCAATGGACTGTTGCAGTGGTGGCTGACGTGAAGCCTGATTCTCTGCTATGACATGCAGACTGATTCTCTGCTGACATGAAGACAGATTCTCTGTTACGGGACCTCCCTCCTCTGCCTGGGTGTGTGCTGGGCCTAAATATATGCCAATGGACTGTTGCAGTGGTGGCTGACGTGAAGCCTCATTCTCTGCTATGACATGCAGACTGATTCTCTGCTGACATGAAGCCAGATTCTCTGTTACGGGACCTCTCTCCTCTGCCTGTGTGTGTGCTGGGCCTAAATATATGCCAATGGACTGTTGCAGTGGTGGCTGACGTGAAGCCTCATTCTCTGCTATGACATGCAGACTGATTCTCTGCTGACATGAAGCCAGATTGTCTGTTACGGGACCTCTCTCCTCTGCCTGTGTGTGTGCTGGGCCTAAATATATGCCAATGGACTGTTGCAGTGGTGGCTGACGTGAAGCCTCATTCTCTGCTATGACATGCAGACTAATTCTCTGCTGACATGAAGACAGATTCTCTGTTACGGGACCTCTCTCCTCTGCCTGTGTGTGTGCTGGGCCTAAATATATGCCAATGGACTGTTGCAGTGGTGGCTGACGTGAAGCCTCATTCTCTGCTATGACATGCAGACTGATTCTCTGCTGACATGAAGCCAGATTATCTGTTACGGGACCTCTCTCCTCTGCCTGTGTGTGTGCTGGGCCTAAATATATGCCAATGGACTGTTGCAGTGGTGGCTGACGTGAAGCCTCATTCTCTGCTATGACATGCAGACTGATTCTCTGCTGACATGAAGCCAGATTGTCTGTTACGGGACCTCTCTCCTCTGCCTGTGTGTGTGCTGGGCCTAAATATATGCCAATGGACTGTTGCAGTGGTGGCTGACGTGAAGCCTCATTCTCTGCTATGACATGCAGACTAATTCTCTGCTGACATGAAGACAGATTCTCTGTTACGGGACCTCTCTCCTCTGCCTGTGTGTGTGCTGGGCCTAAATATATGCCAATGGACTGTTGCAGTGGTGGCTGACGTGAAGCCTCATTCTCTGCTATGACATGCAGACTAATTCTCTGCTGACATGAAGCCAGATTCTCTGTTACGGGACCTCTCTCCTCTGCCTGGGTGCTGGGCCTAAATTTATGAAAATGGACTCTTACAGTGGTGGGTGACGTGAAGCCAGATTCTCTGCTATGGGACCTCTCTCCAATTGATTTTGGTTAATTTTTATTTATTTAATTTTTATTTTAATTCATTTCCCTATCCACATTTGTTTGCACAGGATTTACCTACATGTTGCTGCCTTTTGCAGCCCTCTATCTCTTTCCTGGGCTGTTTTACAGCCTTTTTAGTGCCGAAAAGTTTGGGCCCCTATTGACTTCAATGGGGTTCGGGTTCGGGACGTAGTTCGGATCGGGTTCGGATCCCGAACCCGAACATTTCCGGGAAGTTCGGCCGAACTCCTCGAACCCGAACATCCAGGTGTTCGCTCAACTCTATCAGTAAGCCTCAAAGTTACTTTAGATCTGTTGGATGGCAGTCCTCAATCAATATTTGGTGGAAGCCGGTATATCAAAACCCTGTATCAGCATTTTGTGGAAACAGGTCCCCCCTTTTTTTTTTTTGGGGGGGGGGGCAACAGGTATATCACACCATTTGCAATTGTTATTCTAATAGCGTTTGTCCCTCTGTATAGCTGCAGTATCTCAGCAGAAATGTACACAACTGCTGCACAATACAAATTCACTATAATATACTTTCTATGTTAGAAGGTATTCTATAGGTATATCACACCCCTCTATCAGTTTTTTTGGGAGGGCAACAGGTATATCACACCTGTTGCAATTACTTATTCCAATAGTGTTTGTCCCTCTATCTTGCTGCGGTATCTCAGCATTACCGCACACAACTGCTGCACAATACAAATGCTCTATAATATAATTTCTATATTAGAAGGTGTATTATAGATATATTACACCCCTGAACCAGTTTTTTTGGGGAGGTGCAACAGGTATATCACACCAGTTGCAATTAGTTATTCCAATAGCGTTTGTTCCAACTGCTGCGCAACACAAATGCGCTATAGTATACTTTCTATGTTAGAAAATATATTATAAGTATATCAAACCCCTCTGTATGTCATGCCTATCGATAGAACACCTATACCAGTCCTTAAAAAGACTTTTGTGGCCCTATTAGCTAGCGTTTGGTGTCACTAACAGTCTGTCCCTGCTCCACACAGCATCCTCTCCCTACACTGGCAAAAAAACAGAATGCAAAATGGCTGCCAGATCGGATTTATTTATAGGGTGGGGGGTGTGACCATGTGCTGAAACGTCTCAATTGGCTATCCTGTCCCACCTGATGGATGTGTCATGGGTCAAAGTTCTGCATAATGCAAAGAATATGGTGTCGGCGGACTCCGCCATATGTTCGCCTGTTCAGCGAACCGCAAACAAGCAAAGTTCTCCACGAAACGACTGCCGGGCGAACCACAAAGCCTTTTCTAATACGCACTGCACTGTTGCAGTTATTTCTGGAAAAGCGTATAGGGGCTTATTTCAGAATTACAATAAAAATATATATATGCACTTCACTCTTTGATTGTTTTCTAGTCAAAGCGTATAGTGGCCTATTTCAGTCCAACAAGAAAAATACATACACATTGCAATGTTGCAGTTATTTCTGTTTAAAGCGTATAGGGGTGTATTACAGTAAAAAATGAAAAATATATACGCACTGTTGCAGTTATTTATTGGTGAAAGTGTATAGCGGCGTAGTTTATTACTACAAGAAAAATATATTCTCAGTACACTTCTGCAGTTATTTCTTTTCAAAGTGTATCAGGGTGTATTTCAGTACAACAAGAAAAATATATACGCATTTTACTTCTGCAGTTATATGTGTTGAAAGCGTATAAGGGTGTACTTTGATTGTTTTCTGGTTAAAGTGTATAGTTGCCTATTTAAGTCCAACAAGAAAAATATATACGCACTTCACTCTTTGATTGTTTTCTGGTCAAAGTTGTCACACACACAGGGGGTGGGGTAGTGATCACTGAACTCCACCCGCACCCCTGTCCCTGCCTACTTGCCTCGCAAGTCCTAGCGACAAGGGACAACTGGTCGACAAGCCAACCTGCAGCCTTGTACATAGTCACTACTCACCCCTGAAACAGCAAGGCACCTGGCTTGAGAGAAAGATCTGTGGTATGTTTAGATGCAGTGGTTGCATAGCCTGTCCATATATTGACACCACAAAGAAATTCTTGAGTGTTGTTACACACAAAGAATATGAGATACGGGATTTTGCCAATTGTAAAACATCAGGCATTGTGTACTTGTGTAGCGGCACATGCCCACTTCAATACGTAGGTAAGACATTGAGAGAACTGCGTAGAAGAGTTGGGGAACATCTAAGTGATATTAGACATAAGATAGATACCCCTATTTTGAAGCACGTGCACGAAATACACAATGGTAACCCCAAATCACTTAAATTCTGTGTTATTGAGAAAGTGCGTCCATCTCCGAGGGGGAAGATATAGACCGAATTATTTTACAAAAAGAAATGGAATGGACCTTCAGACTCAAATCTGTGAATCCATTGGGTCTTAACTAAATATTATCGTTTACATGTTTTCTGTGACAACGTATCAGGTCCTCGCTTTTGAGTAATGCCCACTTAGTCCTTAACTGTAATAATAGTCCGCTTGGATTTTTTTTTGATCCCATGATTGATCTAATTTCCACCTTAAATCATCTTTGAAAATGATTCTTATCCTTTCAGGAATCCCTCATCACTGGTTTATAATTAATCCCTATACCCATTTTTTTTTATATACCCACCCTTCTTTAGCCAATGCTAACAATAGTTTATTTATATTCTGTTGTGTTATATTTACCCAATATCATTGTAGTCCACCTATTTATATTAGATGCTTATCATCCTATGATGTTTCCATGGTTATGGGGATGCACAATCTAGCGTCTTCCTACACCCATTCAATTAGCCTGCGCCTTAGACTACTGCTAGATCTTTGTCCCACATAGTCTCTTCTAGTCCCCGCTCCTGCGCATTGACTTTCCAGGACTTGGGCGTATCTACAGCGCTCTCTTGAATGTGCGCTATGTACGCGCATGTGCAGCCTAACCAGGGGGACTCAGACCCATAAGGTAAGTGGGTATTTAAACCTGCGGCGGCAACCTTTGCATGCCACAGGTCATTACATTGGCCATTATCTTGCCACTGCCATTGTGCTTTAATGATATCCTCCCCTGATGAACCGCTGCACCCGAGCAGGGGAAACGTGTTGGGAGTTATGATAGTGGAGATGGGACACGATAAGGACTACTCTTTTAACAGGTCATTTAACAATCGGGAAATCACCTTTAGGCAGGGATTCCTTAATAGGGTACAGCCACCGAGAAGTGGGGCTGTACCCTTTTGGGGCGATTACTCCGCTTGTAGGCAGGGAGAGTGTAGACTGATAGGGACAGCCTCTCATTTGCCTATAAGCAGATTTCTATCATCAATATTGTCCGGCATTTCTGAAGAGCATAGACCTTGTTTCCTGGGATGAACTGATAGATTACCACCCTGAATAGTCTCAGCTTTCATCCGGAGTGATACCATCTACCTGGAGAACCCGAAGTGACCTCAGTGGTTATTTGTCAGCCCCACCTGTATCCTACCTACAGTATCGTAAGTAACTGTGGTGCGGTAACTTTTTATTTCCAAAAAATATATTAATTCACAAGAACAAGTGTCAAAGTGAAAATGCTGAAACAAAGCGTCAAGGTATTATTCAATGTGATAAGAATCCTCGTGCGGTATAGAAATATCCAGACAAGCAAATTGAAGACTTAGGATAGATATTTGAATCTCCCAATATCCGTCAGTGTTTCCAATACTGGCAATCAATATAGCATGGAGGTTAGATATTAATATATGGGGTTAGGTATTAGTATATAGGGGTTGTGTCTGGGGCGTCCCCCTGATGCTCACCCTCTTACCTTCCCCTGCGTGATGTTCAATGCTTTTAGGTGGTCATCTTCGGTGCGACTCGCTGTATAACGCCGCTGAATATGGTAAAGACGATAGTTGCTTTCGGCGTTGTTTGTTGGTCTCGTGGCCTTCCTCTGACGTCATCAAACCTCGTCTGGTTTGCGTGTCATTCACCCGGCAACTCTCGTATTAGCTCGCGATAGATTCGAGACCTCCTTCTGATTGTGGATAAGTGTATGCGTCGATCCGTGTAGGGAACGATTTGCTCAGATACACTTTCTTTGGATTCTCTCCTAGGTCTAGATGGGTAGTTGGTCCTCTCCAAATCAGGCCAGACGCGTTTCGAGGGTTAATCCTCTTCCTCAGTGGCTATCACATTGACATTAGCCAGATTCTTGAGAATTATCTAATGGTAATGTCCAGCTCCACCATTTCTTCCTAGCAGGCTTCACGGTCCTGACTCCTGGGCATAGGGTAATGTAAGTTCTGTACACCATTGTGAGGTACAGATGCAGCAGTTTTTAACTTGAATCTCTAAAAATTATGCAGCATTATATCTAAAGCTGATAAAAAGTTTCAGTATAAAAATGTAATTCAGAAAGAAAAAAAACAACATATTCCCCTACAAAAAAATTGACATGTCAGACACTAGGCAGTGTAAAGTGTTTAGGAACCAAAACCAAATCCTTATACCATGTCATTAAAGTTAAGTGCAGCTTGCGAGTCTGTGTCACTTTATGGCTTTGTGTGCACACCAGCAGAATGAACTATCTCCAAAGATGAGCTGGTAGCGTATACGAAAATGGCAGTGTGGTAATAAAATATCTTAACTGCAAAGTATCCAACAATCTATTGTACTTATTGGATGTTTCACATTTTCTTACACAAAGTAAAATGCTCTTCTCTGTAGCAGCATCAAAGAATAGAAGCAAGAGGCTGCCTTTATGCTTTTGAACAGAGAAGAGGAATAAAACTGATACCATTTTCTACAATATAGGGCAATTATAAAGACGACTCTTTTATCCTGTAGGTTTCATTGTAATGTCTGGAAGGCAAAAGTAGCATTCACGGGTATTGGACTCTTAAAATTGGTTTAACAGACTCGTAAAATCTATATCAATCAGTGCTAATTATTTTTGTACATATGTTTAAGGTCTTACATCAAAGTGTGTTTACAATTCGTAATGTTTATGTGCTGGTGCTAATCAAATCAAGCGTATATCTATAGTTCCTTGCAAATACTTTTAATTCAGTTTCCAAAAAGAGATTTAGATGATCTGAAAATTGTCATATGTGTGAAAAGTCATTACTTTCAAAGATGAGTAAGAGCGAGGCTAAAAAGATAGATAGATAGATAGATAGATAGATAGATAGATAGCTACTGTTATTTATTACTTTACATAATGAAAAGTTTGAGATTTCAAGATTGGAATATCTCTTTAAATTGATGGATAAGAGAAACCATTTTCTGCTTTTAAAGGAGTCCAATAAAGTTTTTAAAGTGTCTGAAACTACTGGCCAAACTGCAAGATGGGAAATATATATCTATATATCTTGACATTGTAATATTAAAGTATATTTAGGTGCAATAGTTTGTGCTCAAAACATATTGAAAGTTGAATGAAAAGTTCTGAGTTCCCAACCAATCTATAAAACGAAGAGTTAGAAGCACTCAGCTGAGCACTGTCTCTTCTCACTACTATAGCCAGCCTCATAGAAAGTGTAAGCACATTTATTTCCACTTTCAACAGTGAGGGGAGATAGCTTTCAGCTGAGTGCTTCTATCTCCTCAGTTTAGTGATCATTGGGGTCTCAGCTCTCGACCCCCCCACCAATGAAAACCTTTGATATGTATTTTTGACATATCAAAAGTTTTTATAAAGTGCAGTTATTCTTTACACTTCTAGAGTAAGGAGCACTAAGTAAAGCACCACTTAAAGCGACCTTTGGGTTCAAGAAAAAAATAAAATTTATATATATATATATATATACAGTACAGACCAAAAGTTTGGACACACCTTCTCATTCAAAGAGTTTTCTTTATTTTCATGACTATGAAAATTGTAGATTCACACTGAAGGCATCAAAACTATGAATTAACACATGTGGAATTATATACATAACAAAAAAGTGTGAAACAACTGAAAATATGTCATATTCTAGGTTCTTCAAAGTAGCCACCTTTTGCTTTGATTACTGCTTTGCACACTCTTGGCATTCTCTTGATGAGCTTCAAGAGGTAGTCACCTGAAATGGTCTTCCAACAGTCTTGAAGGAGTTCCCAGAGATGCTTAGCACTTGTTGGCCCTTTTGTCTTCACTCTGCGGTCCAGCTCACCCCAAACCATCTCGATTGGGTTCAGGTCCGGTGACTGTGGAGGCCAAGTCATCTGGCGCAGCACCCCATCACTCTCATCTATGGTCAAATAGCCCTTACACAGCCTGAAGGTGTGTTTGGGGTCATTGTCCTGTTGAAAAAGAAATGATGGTCCAACTAAATGCAAACCGGATGGAATAGCATGCCGCTGCAAGATGCTGTGGTAGCCATGCTGGTGCAGTTTGCCTTCAATTTTGAATAAATCCCCAACAGTGTCACCAGCAAAGCACCCCTACATTATCACACCTCCTCCTCCATGTTTCACGGTGGGAACCAGGCATGTAGAGTCCATCCATTTACCTTTTCTGCGTCGCACAAAGACACTGTGGTTGGAACCAAAGATCTCAAATTTGGACTCATCAGATCAAAGCACAGATTTCCACTGGTCTAATGTCCATTCCTTGTGTTCTTTAGCCCAAACAAGTCTCTTCTGCTTGTTGCCTGTCCTTAGCAGTGGTTTCCTAGCAGATATTCTACCATGAAGGCCTGATTCACAAAGTCTCCTCTTAACAGTTGTTCTAGAGATGTGTCTGCTGCTAGAACTCTGTGTGGCATTGACCTGGTCTCTAATCTGAGCTGATGTTAACCTGCGATTTCTGAGGCTGGTGACTCGGATGAACTTATCCTCCGCAGCAGAGGTGACTCTTGGTCTTCCTTTCCTGGGGCGGTCCGCATGTGAGCCAGTTTCTTTGTAGTGCTTGATGGTTTTTGTGACTGCACTTGGGGACATTTTCAAAGTTCTCCCAATTTTTCGGACTGACTGACCTTCATTTCTTAAAGTAATGATGGCCACTCGTTTTCTTTACTTAGCTGCTTTTTTCTTGCCATAATACAAATTCTAACAGTCTATTCAGTAGGACTATCAGCTGTGTATCCACCTGACTTCTCCACAACGCTACTGATGGTCCCAACCCCATTTATAAGGCAAGAAATCCCACTTATTAAACCTGACAGGGCACACCTGTGAAGTGAAAACCATTTCAGGTGACTACCTCTTGAAGCTCATCAAGAGAATGCCAAGAGTGTGCAAAGCAGTAATCAAAGCAAAAGGTGGCTACTTTGAAGAACCTAGAATATGACATATTTTCAGTTGTTTTTAAAAAAAATTGTTATGTATATAATTCCACATGTGTTAATTCCTAGTTTTGATGCCTTCAGTGTGAATCTACAATTTTCATAGTCATGAAAATAAAGAAAACTCTTTGAATGAGAAGGTGTGCCCAAACTTTTGGTCTGTACTGTATATACATACAGTCAGGTCCATAAATATTGGGACATTGACACAATTCTAACATTTTTGGCTCTATACACCACCACAATGGATTTGAAATTAAACGAACAAGATGTGCTTTAACTGCAGACTGTCAGCTTTAATTTGAGGGTATTTACATCCAAATCAGGTGAACGGTGTAGGAATTACAACAGTTTGCATATGTGCCTCCCACTTGTTAAGGGACCAAAAGTAATGGGCCAGAAAAATAATCATATATCAAACTTTAAATTTTTAATACTTGGTTGCAAATCCTTTGCAGTCAATTACAGCCTGAAGTCTGGAATGCATAGACATCACCAGACGCTGGGTTTCATCCCTGGTGATGCTCTGCCAGGCCTCTACTGCAACTGTCTTCAGTTCCTGCTTGTTCTTGGGGCATTTTCACTTCAGTTTTGTCTTCAGCAAGTGAAATGCATGCTCAATCGGATTCAGGTCAGTTCCTTTCCTTCTCCATACTCTTCTCTTCCCATCACTCTGGTACAAATTGATCTTGGTCTCATCTGTCTATAGGATGTTGTTGCAGAACTGTGAAGACTTTTTTAGATGTCGTTTGGCAAACTCTAATCTGGCCTTCCTGTTTCTGAGGCTCGCCAATGGTTTTTTTTTTTTTATAATATAAATTTATTTTCCACATATAAAAATACAAGTGAACATGATCAAGATAATCAATAATAGAGCAAAAATATGCTCACACAATTAGTACACAGTTCTCATTTCATATACAAAACATCTATAACCCCAACCTATCCCACCCCCCCCCTCCCCCCCACCCCTGGTTGTCTTGGTGGTTTCTATAGAGAATTTGATTTCGTGATCCCATATCGGGGATTTGGGTTTTCCAATTTTTAGTCTCTTCCTGCCTTTCATACAGTTAGTTTTCCTATTTCATTTTATTGCAGGCATATTCATATCTCTGCACCCTCTCACTTAACTTCTTCCACTCTACAATATTTGGTGGTCTATCCGCCCCCCACTCTCTGGCTACAACGACCCGCGCCAACATTAGACCCTTTTCCCATTTACTTTCGCTTTTTCTGTCCAACCCAACTTCCTTAATGTAGCCCAGCACCGCTGTCGAAATCTTCAATGGCACACTACACCCAGTTACCCCAGTGAGCTCCTGGAATACCTGGGCCCAATAAACCTGCATTCGAGAGCAGTACCAGATCACATGAATGAAGTCTGCATTGTACATTCTACACTTCCAACATCTAGAATCATTTGTTTTATACATCCTGCTCACCACCCAGGGAGTTATATAGGTTCGATGGAGAATGAAAAACTGTATCAACCGGAAATTACTCGATATAGTACATCTCTTTATACTTTTATAAATAAAACCCCAATCTAAAGTATCAAACTCCACTTCCTGTGCCCATTTACTCTCACTTTTAAATTTAATCACCCCACCTAACCCCCTCTTAATCTTTTTATATATCTGTGAAATTGATATTTTAGTCCCATTACGATAATAACAGAATTCTATAAATTCTGAATATTTTGTGTTTAAATATTTTTTGTTTTTAGTTAACTCAAATGCATGTTTTAATCGATAATATCTAAATCGTGTAAGGGTGTCTACCTCTATACTAAGCCCAATTTCTTCTAGTGTCTTCATCTTTCCTTCCACCTCAATCTGTGAAATAAACTTTATACCGTTTCTTTCCCAAAATAAATAATCATCTAACCTCTGAAACTCAACTAAATATATATTTCCCCATATAGGGGTAATCCTTGATGAGTGAACTATACCCAGTAATTTCTTAACTTTAACCCATATTAAGTATATCATTTTACTAATTGGGCACCTCCTGCCCTTTATTTTTAACATCCCTGTTTCTAAAACGCTAACCATGTTATACTGTGTACCTTCTCTCTTGTCCAACAGAAAGCGACGCAAACTGTCGTCCTCCGTCATTAACCATTGCAGCTGGGATGCATAATAGTAGCCCCGAAAGCATGGAACGGACAAACCACCATCTTCTTCATCTAACCACAAATATTTTTGTTTCAACCTTACCCTTTTTCTCCCCCATATGAGATCATTTATCAATCCCTCCAATGCATTAAAAAAGCGATCGTCTATCCATACAGGGCATGAGGAGAGCACATATAGAATCTGTGGTAGCAAAACCATCTTAACAATAGCAATTCGATCAGCCTGACGAATCAATAACCTTTGCCAAGTGCTTATTTTATTTTTCACCTTTTTAATCAATGGGGTGATATTAAATTCTATATACTCCTGGATCCTGGAACTGATTTTTATTCCGAGATAATCAAATGTTTCTGTGGGTTTCAGAATTTTGATGTTTAAATCCTTCTGCATTATTTCATATCCGATTGGGAGCAGGACAGACTTTGTCCAGTTGACCCTAAAGCCAGAAATCTGTCCAAACTGTTCTACTATCCCCATCAGATATGGGACTATCAACGCATCTCCTTCCAAAAAAAACAAAATGTCGTCCGCATATAAGCATATTTTGTCTGATACACCCCTTCCCCCAAACCCCCTAATTCTGTCGTCTACTCTAATCTTACACGCCAACGGTTCAACAAATATGGCAAATAGTAATGGGGAGAGTGGGCACCCCTGTCTAGTTCCCCTCTGTAGCATTATTGAATCAGATATATGACCATTAATTTTCACCCTCACTTTCGAATGACGATAAAGCACCTGTACCCACCTAATAAATTTTTCCCCTAAGTTCAATTCGTGCATTATCTTCCAGAGATAGGCCCACTCCACCCTGTCAAACGCTTTCTCCGCGTCCAGAGACAGGATGGAGTGGGCACCCTCCTCACTCATCTGGATATTCAGCAAAGTCCTACGAATATTTGTTTGGGCCTGACGTTTTGGCACAAACCCTGATTGATCTGGGTGTATTATTTTTTCTATAACTCTTTTCAAACGGTTTGCCAACAATTTAGCACATATTTTAAAGTCAGTGTTGAGAAGAGAGATGGGGCGATACGACTCCACCTTACTCTCATCCTTACCCTTCTTCCCTATCAGGGTTATTACAGCCTCCGATAGAGAGGCCGGGAGTTCACCCCTATCCATTGACTCGTTAAGAACCTGCAAGAGGACTGGTAGGATAACCTTTCCATATCTTCTATATATCTCAAAGGGGAGGCCATCCAACCCGGGACTGGTATTCCCCTGTATAGATTTCAAAGTTTCCCATAGTTCCTCCAATTTAATAGGACCATTCATCAATTCACTCTCCTCACCGGAGAGTCTAGGGAGCGCTACTCCCTCCAGGAACAGTTCTATATCTCCGGGCCCCCCCACTCCCTCCGAGGAGTAGAGGTCCTTGTAATAATTAACGAATTCCTTCTCCATTTCTCCCAAGTTGGACGTCATCCCCCCATCTCTCCTCTCAACACCCTTAATTCTACAGCCCCCCTTTTGGTTCTGTATAAGCGAGGACAACAGTCTCCCGGGTTTTCCCGACTCCCTGAAATATCGTGCCCCCTCGAAAAACACTTTTTGTTGTGCCTTATCCACCAGGTAATCTTTTAGTAAGGTTTTAGCCTCTTCTAACTGGCCCACAGTTTCGGGGAGGTTTTTTTCCAGGAGTGTCTTCTCTATATCCTTTATATTCTCTTCCAACTCTTTCTCCTTTTTAGCAAACTCCCTTTTTAGCCCCTTGATTCTGCCAACAAGGATGCCCCGTAGGTATGCTTTAAATGCATCCCATACATACCCTATTTGTGTAGATCCTAAATTAATTTTCCAGTACTCAGAGATGTCTTCCATAATACTTTCATCCTTGTCTAGCAGATTCAACCAGTGCGGGTTTAACCGAAACTCTCGGCTTTTTAACCCTGCATTCATTTTCAAAGCCACGGTCATAGGCGAGTGATCGGAAATACTATTAGTCTCATACCTCATTCTTTCTATCTGCTCTACCAGTTCCGGGCTGGCTAATGCCATGTCTATTCTTGACATTATTTTACTCCCACGGCTGAAACATGAATACACTCGTTTATCTTCATAGAGATACCTCCACACATCTATTAATAACAATTCCTGGGATATTCGTTTGAGAAGAGTTGGTTGACTTGTATCATATTTATCATTTGAAAGCACAGAATATCTATCCAACCTCCTATTCATAACATTATTAAAATCTCCCATAATAAGTATGGGACATTTACTTCGAGAGTCGGCAAATTCCACCAAACGATGAATTACACATGCGGAAAATGGTGGTGGTATATACACAAAAGCCAAAATGCAGACTAACCCATTCCACTGGCAATGCAAAAAAACATATTTACCCCTATCATCTATCTTCTGGTCAAGTGGGAGGAAGTCTACTTTATGATGAACATATACACTGACTCCACATGAGTAGGTAGAAAAACATGAATGATACTGGTACTTCGCCCATTTCTTCATATATAGGTTTGTCTTATCCTTTGTGTTATGTGTCTCCAGTAATCCCACAATTGCCGGGAGATGTCTAGTAACCAAGTCAAAAACCATAACCCTCTTAAACCTATCTCCCAGACCTCGTACATTCCATGTCAAAATCCTACTCATGTGTGCCTCCCACCTGCGATCTCATACTTCCCCCCTCTAGGCCCACCAAGACAACCATCCCACACATCACCCTCCCAACCACCCCTCCCATGCCCCCCCCCTCCTCCCCCAACTGATTGGCGGGATCTAAGATCCCCCCCACCTCTTACACTAAACCCCTTCCCTCCCCCCTCACCTCCCCCCCCTCGTGTGTTTCACTTTAATTCATAATCCTATTCCCTTGGCATCCAACCATTCCACCACCTCCTCTGGGGAGCCAAAAAAGCTAACTTGTTCGCGATATATCACACGCAGCTTAGTAGGATATATCAATGAGTACTGTATCTGTGCAGCTGCTAACCTTTTTTTTACTTCTTTAAACTCACGCCTTTTTATCTGTGTTGCCCTGGAGTAATCTGGATATAGCTCTATATTTGTTCCATTATACTCTATAGTTTGCATCTTCCTTTTGGACCTCATTATTGCATCTCTATCCTTGGAGCATAGTATTCTGGCTAAGATTGCCCTAGGCGGGCTCCCTTTCGGAGGCTGTTTCCCCGGTATCCTATGTGCTCTATCCACTAGGAACCCTGGAGAGAGAATCTCTTTGTCGAAATTTTCCTGAAGCCACTGCTGAATGAATCCCGTCGCATCCTCTCCTTCCACACCCTCTGGGAATCCCACTAATCTAATGTTCGTCCTACGTGCCATATCCTCCATTGCAGTTATTCTGTCTACCAAGATTTTCTTTTCCCCATCTATACCTTCAACTCTTTTCTTTATTCCTTCCATATCCTTTTTCATTCCACCTGTGGAGATCTGCAGCTCTTTCACCTTTTCCCTAACTTTATTCATCTCTTCTTTAATAAGAGAGAGGTCCACCTGTACTGATGCTATCTTTAAGGTCAATTCCTCTAAACTATGATTGGACTGTTTTACTGCCCCCAATATTTCCACCAGCTTCCTGTCCACTGAGTTTATTCTTTCTTCCATCCCCTCTCCACTATCTGCCCCCCTATCCGCCCCCACGCCTTTGTCCGAGATCTGTGCATCACCACCTTCTCTCTGACTTTCCTTGTTTCCCCGAAGTGTAACTTTACTCTTTGGGGGGGATTTGAGGAATTTTTCTAAACCTGTCATTGTGTTATTTCCCTTTCCTCCTCCCGGCGAGGATGTACCCACGGATTTTCTATTATATGCTTTGGGTGGCATAATTACGGCACAGTACCCCCAAGCTATACCAAAATCAACAGGTGGCAGACACAAGAGATAGAGACAACCAAATAGAAATAAGAAAGACAATCACAAAGTACCATGTGTTCCCCAAATAAGAAAAGAAGACAAAAAATAAATAAATAATAGTCAGAGAACCGCCCAGTTAGCCCTCTCTCCCTTTTCTTCCGATCCAGATGGTACTTCTCCGTTATCAGTCAGCGCGTCAACAAAACCAACAGAACCACCAAAAAAAAAAAAAAAAAAAAAACAAACAAATAAACAAATAAATAAATAATAATAAAAAATTCCACTCTTAATCAACCTCCCTCCCAAATCTAATAATACTAAGCGGTCTCTCACTCCCGCGGTGAAAGGGAAGGCAAAAAAAAAAAAAAAAACAATAATTTTCCTTTCCCCTTTTTTTTTATATTTTTTTTTTTTTTTTCTTTCTTTTCTTTCTTCTCTCCTTCCTTCCCTTTCTCTTTCCTTTTTCTTTTCTTTTTTTTTTCCTTTCCTTCTTAAATTTGTCGACCAAAATGCTGGTACAGAATCCTGAGATGCAGTCAAAATCCTCCCAGTACGGAGCCCAACTCAATCTTCATATATACGTATACCCACGGTTTTTACGTGGGATCAAGGGCAACTCCGCTTTTGTAACTGTGTAAGAGCCTCCCGGATTCACTTTGTGGGCACCCTGTACACCTGCGGTGCTGCGGTGCTGCTTATCCACTTAACCCCTTCTTTTCCATCTCAAGTCCACAGCAGTGACCCCAACTTATGGCTCAGAGTATTCCACCAGGGTTAGCCTCCATCACTGCAACTCAGACCCCCTTGCTGGACCCCCCCACCCCAGCGATTTCAACACCTATATGGCTAATTCCCCCCAAACAGAGCCATAGGCAGTCATACACATCACTCGATACAAGCCTGTCGAGGGGCGCCTCCATCCATCTCACAGCCAGCTCCTCGCACCTCCGGCAGGGGGGGGGGGGGGGGGAGGCAAGCAGCACCGGTCTTCTCTTCTCATAGGAAGCGGAGGAGATCACTGCGTATCGCCGCTCACGTCCCGTCCGATCATACAGACCACGGCTGTAACAGGCATCTCACTGCCAAGCACAAGTCCAGGGCGCCCACAGCGAACATCCGCTCCAGCTCCAGCTCGGGCGCTCAGACGCTCAGACGCTCAGACTCGCAAAATGCCGCTACCCATAACACACGAGGTGAGGAGGGAGGAGGGGAGCGCGGCACGTCCTCACGTCATGCCTCTAGCGGAGCCTCCCTGTCTCTCGCCAATGGTTTACATCTTGCGGTGAACCCTCTGTATTCACTCTGGTGAAGTCTTATCTTGATTGTTGACTTTGACACACATACACCTACCTCCTGGAGAGTGTTCTTGATCTGGCCAACTGTTGTGAAGGGTGTTTTCTTCACCAGGAAAATAATTCTTCAGTCATCCACCACAGTTGTTTTCCGTGGACCTTCGGGTCTTTTGGTGTTGCTGAGCTCCTTCTTTTTAAGAATGTTGCAAATAGTTGTTTTGGCCACGCCTAATGTTTTTGCTATCTCTCTGATGGGTTTGTTGTGTTTTTTCAGCCTAATGATGGCTTGCTTCACTGATAGTGACAGCTCTTTGTATCTCATCTTGAGAGTTGAAAGCAACAGATTCCAAATGCAAATAGCACACTTGAAATGAACTCTGGACCTTTTATCTGCTCATTGTAATTGGGATAATGAGGGAATAACATACACCTGACCATGGAACCACTGAGAAGCCAGTGGTCCCATTACTGTTGGTCCCTTAATAAGTGGGAGGCACATATGCAAACTGTTGTAATTCCTACACCATTCACCTGATTTGGATGTAAATACCCTCAAATTTAAGCTGCCAGTCTGCAGTTAAAGCACATCTTGTTTGTTTCATTTCAAATCCCTTGTGGTGTTGTATAGAGCCAAAAATGTTAGAATTGTGTCAATGTCCCAATATTTATGGACCTGGCTGTATATATATATATATATATATATATATATATATATATATATATATATTTATAGATAAACCAGGGAATGAACAGAACACTAACCTGGTGCCCACCTTTCCATCATTTTAGTTGCAGATCCACTAAGTCTCAGGCTCATCTTCTGAGATCTAAGATGGCCAAACTGCTACTTAGATGTTCTGTACTTGACGTGCTATCTTGGTTTTGACTCCTGGCTTCACCTGGTTTCTGCCAACTGTTCTGGTATTGATTGCACTGTCCTGTTATTTACCTTTGTAATGGATCTCCAGCTACCCCAACTGGGTACCTCCATTCATGGATGCTCCTAGTGCTTCCCAAAGGCTCCAAGCATTCCATTCGACACTGTAAGCACTGTAGACCCCACGAACCACCACAGCTTGGTTGGGGTCTCGCCGTCTCCTACCCATCCTGAACCTACGACAAGGCTCCAGTGGGTGAACCTCTCTTCCTTCAGAGAGCAATGCAAGAACAAGCTCTTAAAAGAGCTCAGTGATTATAGCCAGGGGAGTATACAGCGTATAGCATTCCCCAGACATGAGACGAGGCTCTATGTTGAGGTTAAAACAGGAACTCTTTAATGGGGCTACATGTCAGCCTTTTATGCAGGTCTTCCAGCAAGAGACACTCCCCCTGAGGACCTTGTGGAAGACTGTGACAGTTTATACATTAGCCAATCACATGCATTTACAGTATTGAAACCTTCCCATCAACCACCCCCTCTGTCTGTGACACAATCAACAAAACACAATGGCCATTGTCTGTGAAGCAATCAACAAAATACAATGGGCTCTGCCTGTGATAAAATTACTAAACATAATGGGCTAACTTAATCACCCACAGGCAGAAAACACAATTTTTTTCCAAAACACATAAAACACCTCAAAACCCCACATATCTCCATAATTTACATCCATTCATCCATGGATAGCTCTGATCTTGGCGAACAACATATCCAAAAATCACCCAGGTCCGAGCAGGGGTTCCCGAATTCCATAAAAGTCACATTTGGCCAACCGCAAGCATGGCTTTCCTGCCCAAAACAGTTCCACAGATTTAGACTGTGCGGCCGGTCTATCTTCTCCTTCAAAATTAGTATATAGGCCATAATCCTGAGGCAAGAGGCCGGCAAACAGGCCCCTCAAAAACCTAGTAGCGAGGTTAGTTTCATCACTACCTTGGTTCTTTATGTTTCTGGATGTTTTTTGTATTATTCTGTCATTAGTCATTTGTTATTTTGTCTCCCTTTTTACCCGTTCTGACTTACATAGGAAGGGAACGTCGACCATTTGTGGGCCGACAGCTGATAATGCACATAAGTAGGCACAGTGCTTAGGCAGGAGTTCAGGACTCACTGTTCCTATAGGGACACAATTGTGCACAATTCCAAATGTAGTTTTATTGAACTGGTTCAAGTCATATCCAAAAACAAACACCACTTGTGTATTCAGTAGTATTTCATTTACCGTAATATGCAACATTTAAGGTTGATAACCTTCATTGGGTATAAAACAAGTTGTTTGTCAGAAGGTCTGTTGAATTGGGAACAGCGTCCTAGCTGGATAATTGCCTGGCAATGTGTAAGATATGATTAGCCAAGACAACATTGATCTCTATTTATTTGCACATATTTTCTTTTTTTTTAAATGGAAGAATAAAAAAACACTGATCACTATTTTTTGTTCAGTAGGTTGTTTTCAATTTGTATACTTTCTTTATAGGGTTGTATGGAAGGGTTAGTTTTGATAATTTTTTTCTACCACTTCTAAACTCAAGAGTACATACACACACACACACACACACACACACACACACACCTGTTAAGCATTGCATTGGAATATTCTGTACCCATCCTAGTGGGGGCACTGAAGATATACACTGCTCAGAAAAACTTACAGATATTTGGCTTTCAGGTGAAATTTATGGAAAATGTAAAATTTTCACTCTACAGTGATATTGCTATAATGAAAGCAGGGCATTTAAGTAGAAGCATGCCCTGGTGATCTCCTCATCTCAAACTATTTATTGAAACAAAAGCCAAAAACTGTTTCTCAATAACTCAATGTCTCAATAACTAGTCATGTGTCCTTGAACATCAATTACAGCTTGACAATGACATCTCATGCTGTTCACAAGTCGACTTATTGTCTGCTGAGGCATGTCATCCCATACATTCTTGAAGAGCGGCCCTCAGGTCATTCAGGTTCTGGGGTACAGAGTTACAAAACTCTACACGGCGATTCAGCTGATCCCATAGGTTTTCAATTTGATTCAGGTCTGGAGAAAGTGCAGGCTACTTAATTTGAGGTACCGCAGTCTCCAGCAGCCGTTCCTTAATGAAGCAACCTCGATGAGCTGGAGCATTGTCATCCATAAAGATGAAATTATGCCGGTGTTGTTCATGCAGAGGCACAATGAATAGATAAATTTTGTTATTCAAGTCGAATGGTCTGACATGACACTTGGGTGCCTCTCATCTCCATTAAAGAGGACCTTTCACCAGAATTAAACTTCTAAAGTAACTACACAGGCATGTAGAGTGGCGCCCAGGGACCCCCCTGCACTTACTGTTATACCTGGGCGCCGCTCCGTTCTCCCGTAATTGCCTCCGGTATCTTTACAGTTAGGCTCCACTCAGGGGAACCTGCCGGCGCCTCCTTCTCCCATGCTGCAGCGCTGGCCAATCACAGCGCTCAGCTCTCTCTCAGGCTTTGAGCTGAGCGCTGTGATTGGCCAGCGCTACAGCATGGGTGAATGAGCCGACAGCAGGTTCCCCTGGGTGGAGCCTAACTGTAAAGATACCGGAGGCAATTACGGGAGAACGGAGCAGCGCCCAGGTATAACAGTAAGTGCTGGGCGCCGCTCTACATGCCTGTATAGTTACTATAGAATTTTAATTCTGGTGAAAGGTCCTCTTTAAATGGCATTCGTGATCCAGTTCTGCAGGGCATTGTTCACAATGACGTGATCATCAGTGTGGAATGTGGCCAAAGGATGTCTACTTCTATGTCTTTCTGTGACACTTCTAGTCTATCTGTATCTCTTCTGGCTGAGAACATCCTGCTTGAAGCCTCACAATGGAGAGGTACTGTTGATCAATTGTTATATGTTGTCTTGGTCTCATGATGTCAAAATATGAGCAGCATGATGAGGAGGACTGTTTAAATACCAATTCCAATGGGACCAGGAAATGTATTGTGTGATTTATGGATCAAACACCTGTTGTGAATTTTGCTGTTAAGCTCCTTGTTAGGAAAAAGTACTGAAACATTGAACAGTTGGTCATATGCATTTAAAAGTTTAAAGAAGTTCATCTTAGGTTCACCTGTAAAGGTTAGAGTGCATTTAAAGTTAATCCTGCAATTTCAACCACAAACCAAATATCCCTAACTTTTTGTGAGTTATGTAAATACTTCCTGCTTTTCATAGAGTGGAAGGTCTAATGAAGATGCTTTTTGAACACACTAATCTGTCTCTTTGTTACCTACCATCTTCCCAAGATTTTACCCAAGCAAAGTTATAGTTTCTTTATTTGATATGCTTTTATAATATACGACTGCTCCTATTACTGTATATATCTTTTATATCACTGATATTATTTTGTAAATCATTTATTAACTTAAGCCTATTTATTCTAATTCCTGTATTCTGCAATCCACATTAAAACAAAAGTGCTACTTAGTCTGATAATTCATATAATTGGATTCCAATTAGTCAAAAAGGAATTTTTATAAATTTATAGCTATAGAAAATGATAACTTAATCCTTAACATGTTAAATTTACTGTTGAAGCAAACTTTAAATTAATACCTAACTAATGTCAAGGAAAAAGAAAAGTTAAAATTTGCTGCCACTTTATATTTCAAATGTTAAGCTTCAGGTTAACAAGCGCTACATCTGTAAACTGAATCAGTGGGATCAAAGAAAGATAATTCTGAGGGATCTGTGGTATAAGCAAATAATGTAAGGCTAATTTCACAAGACCGTATAAAGTCCATGAAATACGCTTTGTGTGACATATGCTTTTGTGAAATTAGCCTAAACCTGGGCTTGACAAATTTTCATTGAAAGGGCTTGTCCCATTACAACTACTTGCCACCTATCCACAGGATATGTGTGTCTAAATGGCAGAGTCTAAAGGCTGGGAACCATGCCAATCACAAAAAAGGGGGCCCATGTTCCCCTGTTTAAATAGAGCAGTGAACGCACATGCACACTGCCTCTCCTTTCAGCTATATGGGGCTTGGCTATCTCTGGCAACATATAGAGTTGAAATGAGCTGCAGGCATGCATGTGTGTCCGCCATTCTATTGAAATGGAGGAACATGGTCTCCTGTGTGATCGGCAAGGTCACTGCCAATCAGATAATTATCACCTATCCTGTGGACAGAAGATATGCTATTGTAATATGACAACCCCTTTAGGTAGCACTCCTTCTTTTTGGTAGCCTGGGAATTTACAAACACAGTTACCCAGAAATATGTACAGAGAGTTTCTGTAATACACTGGTAATTCAAATTGTTTAGATACTGAAATAATAGAATATGATATCAGCATGAGTTTATGATTTTGTTGTTAAATTCTGGCAAAAAAAAAAATGCTATTGGTTTAAACTTTAGGTCAACCCCTTGTACCCCTTGTCTGTAAAGCAGTTATTGGGTACTAAACAGCTAGATTTTTTATTTATTTATTTATTTTTACAATCAATTTCACACATTCATCTGCTATGTTCACTTTATAAATATTTTATGCAGATTTCTCTCCATCCAATGACCAAAGCTCTGTATTCAAATGTATGCAAATAGAAAGCTCTGAACCAAGTCCACGATTTGAGAACCTTCAGCTTAATAATGGTAAACCTACCGATTTACTTGAACTCCTGTTCTCCTGTATCTGAATTTCTAATGGTGTAAAATCATCTCTCCTAGCCCGTACTATACATTCTACCTATGTGTACATCACGCTAGGTAAGCAACCATGGAAATTTCAATTATCTGTGAATTCATTGTTTCATCATTCCCTATTAAATCACTGTTATTTTTTGGGATAGGTGCAGTATGTGTGCACCTGATGACCTGGTACTTTTAAATCATGCAAATAAGGGGGTTTTCAATCAATCCTTGGATCCTCCCACTAGGGAATAATTAAAACTAGCCACGGCAAATAAGCTGAAAGCTAATGAGAGGTTGCATTGAGTTTTCATATGTGTGAGTTTATTCGGAGGCCAAATACTTTCCATAACACTTGCAAAGCACACGCACAAGCTTGCTAATGATAAATCTGCCCTTCGTATTTACATGGTCATTAAGATAGACTGTGCTCTGCAGTGTATGCCCTGCATGCATTAAATGATTCTTTCACTAATACACATTAGACTAAAGAAATTACTAGCTATAACTATGGTTGTTAGGTGAAAATGGCTATCTAAACATAATGACTAAGCTAGATAGGGAAATATAATTGGTCATTTTGTATATAATTGCATCCACTATTACACCATTTGTGCAACCCAGTGCCCTTGATAATTGTCGTGCAATTTTTCATGTTATGTTGTTTATAACAGAGCAGCAAGGTAGGTCACAGAGTTTTCTAGATATTTGAAGTTGGAAGAGTTGTACAAGAGCTGAATGTATAGTCAGGAGACATGATAACAAGAATTTACTATTACCTGGGTCTAACTAAAACAACAGCTTTTTACTAAAGGAGAAGTATTAAATATTTTTAATGCACTTGGTGTTGCCGCTTTCAGTCCCTAAAGGTATGTATTATATCAGGGAAATAGGAACCTGCCACCTATTTTACTTGGGGCTTGTTTAGACATGGCCCCAAAGCAGGTTATGAACAAAAGTAGAGATGAACGAATTGACTCTAAATCCATTAGTGAGAGACAAGAGAAGAAAAAATTCCTAGGAGATCTTAGTAGTAGAAAATCACAGAAAATGGTGCACTATAATGGTAAATGCAATTGATAATATATGGCCAAACCCTCACGCTGATATTCTTATATCAAGAACATACCGGTTCCGCGGACCCTGTCAAGGTCTCTAAAAATGGCATGGGACCTAAAGCTAGCTACCTGTGCCTATATGTTTAACCATATATTGTCAATTGCATTTACCATTGTAGTGCACCATTTTCAGTGATTTTCAGTTTCTTATAGTCCCATCCGCACATTTGTCTTACATATACCGTATTTTTCTCCCCTATAAGACACACCGGCCCATAAGACGCAACTAGGTTTTTGAGGAGGAAAATAAGAAAAATAATATTTTGAACCAAAAGGTGTGCTTTTGGTGGGCTTTGAACTAATGGTAGCCTGTGAATCACACTATTATGGGGGGTCTGTGTCTGGCACTGTTATGGGGGTTTGTGGGTGGCACTGTTATGGGGGCGTCTGTAGATGACACTTTTATGGGGGCATCTGTGGATGACACTGTTATGGGGGCGTCTGTGGATGACACTGTTATGGGGGCATCTGTGGATGACAGATAAATAGCATCTTATGCTATTTGACATCCACAGATCCCCCCCCATAACAGCGTCAGCCACTGTGAATGACCCCCAATACAGGGGGTGGGGGCTGACATCTACAGTAGTTTTTAAATGGCAGCAGGGGCCCAGTGCAGTCACTGTATTCTATTGCACCGGGCCCCGCTTACTGTACTAATGCTATCTACTGTAACTGCAGGCAGGCAATGGTTAACAATAGATATGTTCGATCCAGCACTGAGCAGCCTGTACTTACGATCATAGCAGGCTAGAGGCAGGGGGGGCGGGCGGGCACTGGCAGCGTAACTTCCTACGTCACGTGCCTGCTTCATTCATAAAGTGGGCGGAGCAGGCACGTGACGTAGGAAGTTACGTTGCCACTGCCCGCCCTGCCTCCTGCTTGCTGAGATCGTAAGTACAGGCTGCTCAGTGCTGGATAGAACATATCTATAGTTAACCATTGCCTGCCTGCAGTTACAGTAGATAGCATTAGTACAGTGAGCAGGGCCCGGTGCAATAGAATACAGTGACTGCACCGAGCCCTGCTGCCATTACAAAACTAAAGGCCGGCCCCCAGCCCCTCCTCGCTGATACACACGCTGGCCACGCTGTGCAGTTTGCGGTCGGCTGTGTGTCAGTGTAAAAATGGCAGCCTTCGCCCCATAAGACGCACTGCCATTTTCCTCCCACTTTGGGGGGGAAAGTGCGTCTTATAGAGCGAAAAATACGGTAGTTCGTTGCAGGCATCCTCCATTGTATGCATTTTTTGCTGGGGATTGCTGTTAGCAATGAATTACATGTGCAGGATTTGCTTCCCCGGTTAAAAATGCGCAACAGCATATGGGGTTTTGAGCATTTTCTGCTTTTAAGACCTATGTAGGGTGTTTTTGTGGTACATGTGGTCCGCTGCCTGCATCCCCCATTGTATGCATTTTTGCTGTGGATTGCTGTTAGCACCGGATCACATGGGCAGGATTAGCTTCCCCAGGAAGAAATGCACAACAGCATTTGGGGTTTTGAGCATCTTTTGCCTTTTAGATCACTTTATTTTGTGATTTTGATCTTAGTAGTAGCACTAATTTTCAGGTTAATTAAAACACCTTCTATTCAGGAAGAATTGATCTGGACCCAAATCAAATCTGTCTACTGATTCGTAAGAATCAAACTCGGGAATCAGGAATCAGTCCTAACACTGTTGTAGTATCTCTTTTGTAGCTGAGATGTCTGCTTCATGCTTTGATGTCCTGGTATTTGATGTAAATTATATGCCTGGGTATTCTACCTATCCAAAGACCAATGATAGGTTAGTGCTAAAGATAAGCAAACCAGTTCGTTCTGTGCTGGACTGTGAATGAGAGGGGCTGGGTGTAGCAGTATCTGCCAGAAAAATGATCTTAGAGAGTCAGGGACAGGCAGAAATCCATCAAGCTTGTATTCTACTCATTGGAATTACATTTTTTGGGACTTGTTCAGTTTAATGAACCCAGCATATAGGTGATCAATACAACAATACACAGGCTAGGGCAACAATTTACCTGTGAGTGTTGAAGTGAAATTGAGCATCAGACAAGCCTTAATTGTAAAGTTCAGTCTATTATATTTCCACATGGTTAAAAATCTATTTAATTAAGCCAGCACATAGCTAAGAAGTACAACAATATGCAGGCTAGGGCAACAGTTTACTTTTGAGTGTTAACAAATTTAGGCCTGAATCTGTTTCCCTTAATTTCTATCTCCTCACAGTGTCAATTTTTTGGAGGGTTGTTGAAATTATTAAAACCAGCATATACGTGATAACTACACCAATACACAGAGTTGCGCACAATACTATCTGAGACAATCAAATATGTCAGTTGTACCTGCTGGCTTCAGAAAGGTGCAAATTATCGTTGAGTAGAAAGACAATGAGATTGTGGATTGGATGTCTCACTCCTTCTCTTAATCGCAGCAGTATAACGTGGTGGTGACTTTGGAGTCTGATACTGTGCTGTGGATACCGAGGTCAAAGTGTTCCTTCTGATCCTCCTCCTTGCAGCCCCAGAGAAGGCTTTCAGTCGCTGAGGTGAAACGCTCGTAGAGGTCCTGCGCTTAGGGCCAGGGCCGGCGTCAGAACCCGGCAAACCCGGGCAAGTGCCGGGGCCCACTGTAAGTTAGGGGGCCCACTCGTCTCCGCGGCGGCCCCTTTAAAATGTTTGCCAGAAAATATTTGCGCATCGCATCGCAGCGCAGCGCAGCGCAGCGCCCGCTCGCCGTCCGAGCCATAATTATTCATGTTGCGCAGCGCCCGCCCCCTCTCTCACGTGATCCTCTTCTCTTCTGAGTCCAGGCACCGCACGCCGCACAGTCAGATCAACGAATCCAGCGAATACGATGATCCTCATTTGAGTCTGACTCACTGTAAGCCCGCCCCCAGCCAGCAGCAGGCCTGATAGCCGAGCCCAGAGCTGGAAACCTGGCGCCCAGTCCCAGAGCAGACACAACTGAATGCTGCTGAAGTGCTGACAGCTGAATTTCGTGTTAAATTTCTAATTCAGATTAACTAGTAAGTCTAGCAAGTCACAGAAAGACCAGTTATTGTAGTATTTATTATTATATCTGTTACATAAATGGGGGGCCTGCCGCCTGGGGCTATCTACAGTGAGTGTCACGACTCAGTCACTGTCTACACCAAAACACCCAAAACACCTAAATAATTGAATAAAGAACAATTAGCATGTGTTGCTTTGCTCTTGCTCAGCATCAGCAGCACACATCATGCCTGTAAGGCCAAATACACACGGCTGTGAGCGGTCCGTGGTATCCCGGCCTGGCATCTTGCTGAGAGCTGGAGCGTATGACGTCATTGGTTGCTATGACGCCGTGCGCTTCATGCCGCCGCTGCACTACAGTAATACACTCGTATGATCTATACGAGTTTATTACTGTAATGCAGCGGCAGCATTAACAGTGTCATAGCAGCAACCAATGACGCTGTACGCTCCAGCTCTCAGCAGGATGCCAGGCCAGGATACCACGGACCGCTCACAGCCGCGTGCATTCGGCCTAAAACACAATATAAACTCCTCTAAGAAAATACCAGAACCCATGAAATCAATTATACAGTTTATTGGCAAAAATTCATAAGAGGAAATTTTCCTCTTATGAATTTTTGCCAATAAAGTGTATTATTGATTATTATTTTCTTAGGAGGAAAAATTATTTTTCATAGGAGTTTGTTTTAGGCCTCATGCACACGGCCGTTGTGGGCCCATGGCTGTATTGCTGCCCGCATACGGCCATTCAAGTTGAATGGGTCCGGATCTGTCCCGGCCGCTGCACGGACGTTGCCCGTGCATTGGGCACCGCAACAGATGCATAACAGCCGTGTGCATGAGGCCTAAGGGCTCTTTTATACGAACGGGTGCCGTGCGGGTAATCCGCTGTGTGAAAGAGAGCCAAGCCCCGCTCCGGACAGCAGAGACACAGAGCAGTAACATGACTGATAATGCTCTGTGCCTCTCTGTGCCATTTTTACTACAAAATGACAGTGAGATACAGTTGTCACTGTGATTTTGTAGTAAAATTATCACAGAGAGGCAAAGAGCATTATCAATCATGTTACTGCTCCGTGTCTCTGCTGTCCTGGACGGGGCTTGGCACTCTTTCACGCAGCGGATTACCCGCACGGCATCCGCTCGTATGAAAGAGCCCTTATGCCCCTTGCAGACTAGCGTTCCTCCCGCAGCAAGTCCACATCGCAGCACCCGGCCCAACCTCCCAGCGCTGCCGGAGGTCACATAGCATTATATTGATTGATCTAACCCTTAAAGTTCTGGAATGTATTGGATAACTGGCATAATGCTGTTAGTGTCATCTAATACATTCCAGGACTATAAGGGTTACATAGCATCATAAATCAATATAATGCTATGTGAATCCCATCAGTGCTGGGAGGTCAGGCCGGGTGCTGCGATGCGGACTCGCTGCGGGAGGAACGCTTGTCTGCAAGGGGCCTTAGCACAGGGGGGCCCACTGAGGCTTTATCGCCCAAGGGCCCACATGAACCTGGAGCCGGCCCTGCTTAGGGCTACAATATCTCTTTGGACTTGGTCATGTCTTCAGGTACGTCCCGGCCAGGTGTGTCTATTTAGACACTATTTTATACACTGTCATATACAGCATCCATATTAGGCCTATGTTATTTACCATCATTATGCGGTGCTATAGACTGTGGATGTGGATCTCACTAACATCCTGGGAATATTTCCTGATATTATTGTATCATGTCATATAATCCCCCACCGGGGTGCTTATGTTTTATTATATTAGATATCATCTTTGGGTTACTATTATTGGGTGTTTGTGAGACACAGCATTTGACCTGGTACCCGGTAAGTGCTTATCAGCCTTGTGGGGATACATGACAGTCCAGTAGAATATATGCCCTTCGCTTCTCTGTATACTTTTTTCCATCTTGCCTTTTTCTACAAATTTTATATATAATAAAGTTGATATGAATTTTGATATATTATCTCCACTGGCTTTTTTGTTAAGGCTTTCAGTGGAGTCCTCTCAGTCTTCACTGCCCCTTCCTAATGGAGCGCCTTCCTTTTTCCTAAGAAGTGGCAAGAAAACCCCACTACGCCCTATGGCAGATAGTCAAGAGAGTCTCCCTGTTGACAACTTGTGTGAGAGCAGGCCTTAGGTGTTCAGGCGCCCTGTGCGAGCTAATCTTGTGCCCCCCCCCCCCCCCCGATTCACCTAAACATACACAAAGAGGAAAACAATCTTTGTAACAAACAGTTTTACAGATAATTTAAGTGCAAGTGCAAACAAGTACAATCATACCCAGTGTCACCCATAGCCAGTCTTCTGCCCCCCTTAATAATACCCTGTCACCTTTGCCCATTCCCCTGCCCCCCTTAATTATACCCAGTGTCACCCAGAGCCAGTCCCCTGCCCCCCTTAATCATACCCTGTCACCTTTACCCAGTCCCCCGCCCTTCTTAATCCTACCCAGTGTCACCCTTACCCAGTCCCCTGCCCCCTCAATTAGAACTTGCCCCCCTTAAATTAAGGGTGACAGACACTGGGTATGATTAAGGGGGCAGGGGACTGGATAAGGGTGACACTGGGTATGATTAAGGGGCAGGGGATGGCTTTGGTTGACACTGGGTATGATTAAGGGGGGCAGGAGACTGGGTAAAGGTGACAGGGTATGATTAAGGGGGCAGGGGACTGGTTATGGGTGACACTGGGTATGATTAAGGGGGGCAGGGTCTAATTGAGGGAGCAGGGGACTGGGTAAGGGTGACACTGGGTATGATTAAGAAGGGCAGGTGACTGTGTAAAGGTGACAGGGTATGATTAAGGGGGCAGGGGACTGGCTCTGGGTGACACTGGGTATGATTAAGGGTGCAGGGTCTAATTGAGGGGGCAGGGGACTGGGTAAGGGTGACACTGGGTATGATTAAGAAGGGCAGGGGACTGCACAAAGTTGACACTGGGTATGATTAAGGGGGACAGGAGACTGGCTATGGGTGACACTGGGTATGATTAAGGGCCTTATAATGTGCCAGTAAAAAGGGACCCCCATAATGCCCCCCAATAGTGTGCCAGTAAGTGTCACCATAGATGCCCCTCATAATGTGCCAGTATCAAGTGCCTCTCTCCCCCCATATGTCCCAGTATCATAATCCTATCTCGCCCCCCCCCCAAAGTGCCAGTATCATAGTGTCATCTCTTCCCCCAATGTGCCAGTATCATAGTACCATCTCCCCCCCCCCAATGTGCCAGTATCAAGTGCCTATCTCCTTCCCACCCCCCATGTGCCAGTATCATAGTGCCAAACCCCCCCATGTGCCAGTATCAAGTGCCAAACCCCCCATGTGCCAGTATCAAGTGCCTCTCTCTCCCCCCCATGTCTTAGTATCATAGTGCCATCTCACCCCCCCCCAAAGGGCCAGTATCAAGTGCCTCTCTCCTTCCCACCCCCCATGTGCCAGCATCATAGTGCCAACCCACCCATGTGCCAGTATCAAGTGCCAAACCCCCCCCAAGTGTCAGTAACAAGTGCATCTCTCCTCCCCCCATGTCCCAGTATCATAGTGCCATCTCCCCCCAAAAGTGCCAGTATCCAGTGCCTATCTCCCCCCCATGTCCCAGTATCAAGTGCCTCTCTCCTTCCCCCCATGTGCCAGTATCATAGTGCCATCTCCCCCCCCCCCAATGTGCCAGTATCAAGTGCCTCTTTCCTTCCTACCCACCCCCCATGTGCCAGTATCATAGTGTCATCTCCCCCCAATGTGCCAGTATTAAGTGCCTCTCTCCCCCCCATATGTGCCAGTATCATAGTGCCAACCCCCCCATGTGCCAGCATCAAGTGCCTCTCTCTTTCCGCCCATGTGCCAGTATCATGGCGCCAAACCCCTCCTTGTGCCAGTATCAGGTGCCAACCCCCGTTCCCCCATGTGCCAGTATCAAGTCCCTCCCATGTGTCAGTAACAGTCGGGTATTTAAAAAAAAAAATCAAACATTTACCTCCATGTCAGCGTTGCGATGCAGGCCTCTTCCGGCCTGTGTCCCGCGCTGTATGTACATATATGGAGTCAGTGCTTGTGTATTCTAATTTAGCCTGTATTTCAGAAAAGTTTCTGCTGGGACTCGAACCCATGACCTTCTGCATCAGAGGCAAGGCACTTAACCACACAGCAATAAGATCTGCATAGCCACTGACTGAAAAAATATGAGACTTCTACTGTAGACTCGTTTATAGCTTTGATAGCTAGTGTACATTCATACACATGACAGCTGCCCTAGCGCACTCAGCTCTACTATATCTCAATATATGATAGCTGCCCAACACACCCAGCTCTGCTATATTTGTACACATGACAGCTGCCCCAGCACACCCAGCTCTGCTACATCTATACACATGACAGCTGCCCCACCACACTCAGCTCTGCTATATCTCTATATATCTATCTACTGTATAGTAATACTTAGAGATATATAGATATAGCAGAGCTGAGTGTGCAGAGACAGCTGTCATGTGCATAGATGTAGCAGAGTTGGGTGTGCTGGGGAAGCTATCATATATAGAGCTATAGCATAGCTGAGTTTGCTGGGGCAAATGTCATATAGAGTAATAGCAGTGCTAGGTGTGTTGGGGCAGCTGTCATGTGTATAGATGTACACTGGCTATAACAGCTATAACAGAGTCTACAGTAGAAGTGGCTATGCAGCTCTTATAGCTGTGTGGGTAAGTGCTTTACCGCTGCTACAGAAGGTCATGGGTTTGAATCCCAGCAGACACATCTCTCCCTCTTCTGAGCATGGCAATCCAGATGACTATGCCTGGAATTTGTCAGATTTGAATCTTGTAAATGAGAAGTGTGCAAGTTGTGACATAGGCAGGGTGTATATAAAATAGTAAGGGCACTGCTGGGAGGTGACAGTCCTGCATGTCATTACAGTGTGTGGTGTTTGTGGCAGTCAGGCGCCCCTGTTGCCATGTTGCCCTGTGCGGCCGCACAGCTTGCACACCCCAAAGGCTGGCCCTGAGAGCAGTCAACCTTTGTGTTGGTGGTGGTAGTAGTGCACCCATAGCCACAGCATTGGTGTTGGGGGCTGTAACACTGGCATTCAGGGCATGATATCTCACAGTCTGAGAGAAGTAGTAGGGATGGTGAGGACTCTGATGACGATTGTGTGCTGAACAGGACCTGGGAACCAGATTGGGATGCTGAGGAGGAGGCAACATAAGAGGAGGAGGGTGATAGTGGCAGCGATAAAGTGTAGATGCCACGTATCTCTCAAAGAAGAGCCTGGGTCATGTCTGCTTTGGGATCTGTTGATGCCACTGACGCTGTGGGTTAGGCCCAAAACATGCTTTGCGAGTATCTCCTGTATGGATTTTTTTCTCCATGCTACCGCAACAGGAGTTCCCTCTGTCTCCAGGTCCTCCTTGCAGCAGCCAGGTTGCATCCACTAGCAGCACGGTGTCTTTCACATCATCATTATCATCATCCCTTTTTGCTTAATATGCTCATAATCTTCCTCCGCTTCATCACCAGCCATCAATAACAGAGTGCTGCTCACTAAATCATAATGAGGCAGTTATTATGGGGGGACTTCAACTACCCAGATATAGACTGGAAAACTGAAAGCTGTACATCTCATAAAGGAAACAGGTTCTTGGCAATAAACAAAGACAATTACCTTTTCCAACTGGTTCAAAACCCAACTAGAGGGATGGCCATAATGGACTTAGTGTTACCCAATAGACCTTACAGAACAAAAGATGTGCAGGTTGGGGGACACCAGTGAAATAGTGACCATAAAGTAATAACCTTCCAGTTATCCTTCAAACGAGCGTTTCTGCAGAGAGGAACAAAAATGCCAAACTTCAAAAAAGCAAGGCGAGGTCTCAAAAATAAAAATAGCGCCACAAAATGGGATATTTTTAAAAGCCTTCTAAAATCTAATTGTGAGAGGTACATACCTTATAGGAATAAAGGGTTAAGGAACAAGAAGAAACCAATGTGGATAAATAGAACTGCAAAGAAAGCAATAAACGACAAAAAGAAAGCATTTAAATCACTAAAACAGGAGGGTAGTGAGGACGCACTGAAAAACTATAAGGAAAAAAATTGAATATGTAAAAAAACTGATAAAAGCCACCAAACTAGAGACCAAGAGATTAATTGCCAAAGAGAGCAAAACTAACCCTAAAATGTTCTTCAATTATATAAATGGTAAAAAGTATAAATCTGAAGGTGTCGGCCCTCTATAGAGCAATGAGAGGGAGGTTTCAGAGAGTGACGAGGAGAAAGCAATGCTGTTAAATATTTTTTTTCTCCACTGTATTCACTGAGGAAAATAAACTGTCAGATGAAATACAGAATGTAAAAGCAAATTCCCCATTAAAAGTGCCCTGTCTGACACAGGAAAAAGTACAACAGTGACTTAAAAAGATTAAAATAGACAAATCGCCAGGACCAGATGGCATACACCCCTGTATCCTAAGAGAATTAAGTAATGTCATAGCCAGACCCTTATTTCTGATATGTACAGACTCTATACTGACAGCGAGTGTTCAACAGGATTGGCGCATAGCAAATGTGGTGCCAATATTCAAAAAGGGTGCAAAAACACACCCCGGAAACTATAGGCCGGTAAGTTTAACATCTGTTGTGGGTAAACTGTTTTTCTAAGAGATGCTATCTTGGAGGAGCAAATAACATCATATCAGCATGGCTTCATGAGGGATCGGTCATGTCAAACTAATTTAATCAGTTTCTATGAGGAGGGAAGTTCTAGACTTGACAGTGGTGAATCAATGGATGTCGTATATCTGGACTTCTCCAAAGCATTTGACACTGTACCACATAAAATGTTAGTATATAAAATGAGAATACTCGGAGTGGGAGAAAACTTCTGTATGTGGATAAGTAACTGGCTCAATGATAGAAAACAGATGGTGGTTATTAATGGTACACACTCAGATTGGATCACTGTCACTAGTGGAGTACCTCAGGGGTCAGTATTTATTAATGATCTTGTAGAAGGCTTGCACAGTAAAATATAAATTTTTGCAGATAACACTAAATGTAAGGTTATGCACATGGGAAGGAAAAATGCAAATAATTCGTACATACTAAATGGTAAAACACAGGGTAACACTGACATGGAAAAGGACCTAGGAATTTTAATAAGCAGCAAACTATGCTGTAGAAACCAGTGTCAGACAGCTGCTGCCAAGGCCAATAAGATTATGGGTTGCATTAAAGGGGGATAGATGCCCGTGATGAGAACATAGTCCTACCACTTTACAAATCACTAGTCAGACCACACATGGAGTACTGTGTACAGTTCTGGGCTCCTGTGAACAAAGCAGACATAGCAGAGCTGGAGAGGGTTCAGAGGAGGACAACTAATGTAATAACTGGAATGGGGCAACTACAATACCCTGAAAAATTATCAACATTAGGGTTATTCACTTTAGAAAAAAGATGACTGAGGGGAGATCTAAATACTATGTATAAATATATCAGGGGGCAGTACAGAGATCTCTCCCATCATCTATCAGGACTGTGACTGTGACGAGGGGACATCCTCTGCGTCTGGAGTAAAGAAGGTTTGAACACAAACATAGAAAAGGATTCTTTATGGTAAGTACAGTGGGAGTATGGAACTCTCTGCCTGAGGAGGTGGTGATGGTAAAATAATTCTAGAGGGGCTTAGATGAATTTCTGGAGTGTAATAATATTACAGGCTATAGCTACTAGAGAGGGGTCGTTGATCCAGGGAGTTATTCTGATTGCCTGATTGGAGTCGGGAAGGATTTCCCCCTTTAACTGGGTAAAATTGGCTTGTATCTCACAGTTTTTTTTTTTTGCCTTCCTCTGGATCAACTTGCAGGATAAAAGGCCGAACTGGATGGACAAATGTCTTTTTTTCGGTCTTATATACTATGTTACTATGTAACTATGTAACAGTGACCGCTACAGTACCACATTCCCTTAACAGTGACCTCCACAGTACCCCGCTCCCTTAACAGTGACCTCACAGTACCCTGATGTCCTTAACAGTGACCTCCACAGCAGTTGCCCCTTTAATAGTGGCTCCTGCCCCTTAACAGTGACCTCCATAGTGCCCACCCCTTTAACAGTGAACCCCACAGCAGCTGCCCCTTAACAGTGATCTCCACAGCGCCCTGCCCCTTTAATGCTAGGGCGACATGACGAAATGTGTCGAGCAACATTTTGTCTCAACACATTTTTATAATGATAGGCTATGGTGTTGCACTGCGCCATGCAACATGCTGCAACTGCAACACAACAGTCGCAAAAATCCATTCAATATGGATTTTTCTGCGACTGTTGTATCGCAGCATGTTGCATGTTGCAGTGCAACGCCATAGACTATCATTATGAAAATTGCGCGACACATGTAGCAGTGTAGTTGTCCCCCATGTGTCGTGCGACTTATTGTCGCGACACATGTCGTCGTGTAGCTCTAGCCTAAAGCTGACCTACAGCAGTGAAGAAAAATGGCTGGCTTTTTATAGAAACCTGGAGAAAAACTGTGTGTATGTGTAGACTAAGGGCCTGCAAACTTCTATTCGCTCATAAGGGACATGTGACCGTGTGTATCGCAGTTGGGATTTGAAGAGAAAGACTTGCAGGCTTACATTGACTAATGCAGGTCATTTTTTGGGAATATCTCAGGAACAGTACATCCTATAGAGCTGAGACCCGGTCCTAAAACCTTCCCGGACACCTGATGTACCTGTGTGCCAAATTTGGCTGAAGATTGGTACAGTCGTTTGGTCGTGCATAAAGTACAGACAGACTTCGGGACAGACAGAAACTCATTTTTATCTATATATACTAGCAGAAGGACCCGGCTTCACATGGGTATATTTCATCTATTTCATTTTATGTTTCCGTGTGTCGTAAAAAGATATTGACATTTTCCCCCATAACAGTGACCTCTACAGTACCCACCTCTTTAACAATGACCTCCACAGTGCCCGCCCCTTTAACACTGAGCTTCTTTAACACAATGAGCTTCGCAGTGCCCACTCCTTTAACACTGCCTGCCCCTTTAACAGTGACCTCCACAGTGCCCACCCCTTTAACAGTGACCTTTCACAGTGCCCGCCCCCTTTAACAGGGACTTTCACAGTGGCAGCCCCTTTACAGTGACTTTCACAGAAACCGCCCCTTTAACAGTGACTTTCACAGAGACCGCCCCTTTAACAGTGACTTATAGAAGTACCATTTGAAAGAGTGGCCATGGATTTGGTAGGCCCTGTTGTAAAGTCTGCATGGGGACATCAACATATACTTGTAGTGTTAGATTACTCCACACGTTATCCTGAGGCAGTGCCTTTACGAAACATCTCTGCTAAGCCTATTGCCAAAGAGCTTTTTTTACATGTTTTCTCGCACAGGCATACCAAAGGAGATCCTTATGGATCAGGGCACTCCTTTCATTTCCAAGGTCACTAAAGAAATGTGTAAGCTCTTGTAGAATAAACACCTGTGTACTTCCGTGTATTACCCTTAAACTGATGGCCTAGTTGAAAGATTTAACAAGACACTGAAGGGCATGTTAAAAAAAAGTGGTTAGCAAGCATGGAAAGGACTGGGATTGTTTATTACCTTATTTGATGTTTGCAGTTCGGGAAGTACCGCAGTCCTCAACAGGTTTCTCTCCATTTGAGCTCCTATATGGCAGACACCCACGTGGTCTCCAACCGGTCAGCTAAAGTTAGAACCTTGAACCCCCGGTGACCGAGTGTTGGTGCTAGCGCCCACTGTAGAAAGTAAATTCCTGGCTAAGTGGCAAGGGCCATATGAGGTAATAAAAAAAGTGGGAGAGGTAAATTATAAAGTTTATCAGCCTGGTAAAAGAAAGCCTGAACAGTTGTATCATATAAATTTGCTCAAACCCTGGAAGGACAGAGAGACTCTGTCAGCAGTGAGTTCCCCTGGCAGTGTTGCCCCACAGTTGTCGGCAAATAAGATAAACAACCCTTGTAATAAAACTGTAGGTGTGAATATTTCAGAGTCCTTGTCCAAGTTTCAAATGCAGGAGACAAAATAATTTGTCTCAAGAAACACTGATGTGTTCTCAGATTTGCCTGGGCGCACTTCAGTTATCAAACATGACATAGTCACTGAGCCGCAGGTACGCGTTCACTTGAAACCATATAGGGTACCTGAAGCTCGGAGACAACCTATATCTGAAGAAGTAAAAAAGATGTTAGAACTTGGGGTGATTGAAGAGTCGCAAAGTGAGTGGTCCAATCCCATACTCCTAATCCCAAAGCCAGATGGTACAGTGAGGTTCTGTAATGATTTACGAAAATTAAATAATGTGTCAAAGTTTGACGCATACCCAATGCCAAGAGTAGATGAATTAATTGAGAGACTTGGCCATGCAAGGTATTTCTCTACCCTTGACCTAACCAAGGGGTACTGGCAAGTGCCCCTTACTGACAGTGCTAAAGAAAAATGGCTTTTGTCGTTCCAGAAGGCCTTTTTCAGTATGTCACCATGCCCTTCGGGTTACATGGGGCTCCGGCAACCTTCCAAAGGTTAATGGATGTCATCCTTAAACCTCATCGTAGATATGCATCTGCTTAGCTAGCTGATATCATTATTTTTAGTGATGACTGGAAAGTCATTTACCAAAAGTGCAGGCGGTGTTGGATTCCCTCCGGGCAGCCGGGTTAGCAGCAAACCCTAAGAAGTGTGCTTTAGATCTTGAGGAAGCAAGTTATCTAGGGTATATAATTGGGAGAGGTGTAATAAAACCTCAAGTGAATAAGGTAGAAGCCATCCAAGATTGGCCCCGGCCCATAACCAAAAAACAAGTGACAGCCTTTTTGGGAAGTGTGGGGTATAACCGTAGGTTTATCCTAAACTTTGCTAGTGTAGCAGTACCCTTGACAGACCTCACCAAGGGAAGTAAGTCGGCCATGGTAAAATGTAGCACAGAAGCCGAGAGTGCATTTCAGGAGTTAAAGTCTGCCCTTTGTAGACAACCAGTGTTGATGATCCCAGATTTCAAAAAGGTGTTTAATGTACAGACTGATGCCTCTGATGTTGGTTTAGGGGCAGTCCTGTTACAGGAGGTTGGGGGAGAAGAACACCCCGTGACATACCTGAGTAGAAAACTTACTCCTGCAGAGAAAAATTATAGTATTGTCGAACGGGAATGTCTGGGAATTAAATGGGCTCTAGAGACTCTAAGATATTACTTGTTGGGTCGACAGTTCAGGTTGGTGACAGATCATTCCCCCCTTACATGGATGAGTTAGGCCAAGGAGAAAAATGCGAGAGTCACAAGGTGGTTTCTGACTTTACAAAACTTTTAATTTTTGGTTGAGCACAGGTCAGGCAAACTGCAAGGGAATGCCAATGCCCTATCCAGAACACACTGTTTGGTGAGTAAAGGTGTTCGGCCCCACAGGTTCGAACAAAGGGGGAGGGTATGTGAGAGAGTGACTGGAAAAGTAGTAGAGAATCGTTATATTTCCCCTAGGTTTCTTTCATATACCATGTACTATGCTACAGGAGGTGAATATCTCAACTAGGAAACCTGGGTGAGATATCAGAAATCCAGGAAAAGATGGTCTGCCTTAGCAAAGCATAGTTTGCTGAGGACTTTGGTGAATGGTTTTGTCGGGCCTGGATTTTAATGGAATGAGGATGCAGGTTGGTAGTGGGGCTCCTCATTCCCTTCCTGTCCAGAACAGGTTTCATATAGAGCGCTCAGCCAGGTGATGGAGGTTTGTACTATGAGCATGTCTGGGTGGGGACTGGTTGAACTGACTGGCTTTCACCATTGCTACAGAAGTCTTCTAAAGCAACAAAAAGGACACTGTGGGTTTATTTTGAATTGTGTCGTGTGGCTGGTAGTAGGCCGCCCGTATAGAAAGGGTGATTTTATGTTTAGTTAGTGCTCAGCCGAGCAGGAATTTATTTTGTATTTTGCCTGAATGTAAAGGCCTTATATTTTGTTTGTGGATGAGAATAAAGAAAACAGGCAAACCCCTGTGTGAGCTGTGCCATTGTGTCACTGTCTCTGACTTCTGTGCCTACTACTATTGAGCTGACCCCCACAATATATATAAGAGACTAGCAGAAGGACCAGGCTTTGCACAAGTATATTTCATCTATTTAATTTAATGTTTCTGTGTGTCGTTAAAAGATATTGACAGTATCCCCCATAACAGTGGCTGATAAGGCACATGTGACCATGTGCATGGCAGTTTGGGGCTTGTATTTGCTAATGCAGATCTTTTTTTGGGAATATCTCAGAAATGGTACGTCCTAGAGAGCTGAGACCCAATCTAAAACCTTTCCAGTCACCTGATGTAACTGTGTGCCAAATTTAGGAAGTTGGGACAGACAGACAGAAATAAATGTATATATATATATATATATATATATGACTAGCAGAAGGACCCAGCTTTGCACGGGTATATTTTATTTATTGTTTCGGTGTGTTGTTAAAAGATATCGACAGTATCACGCCGCCCCTTTAACAGTGAACTCTATAGTTCCCAACACCCCTTAACAATGACCCCCCCACAGTGCCTCGCCACTTTAAAATAAGACCTCCACAGCAGCCCATCCCCTCAACTTTGACCTTCACAGCAGCCCGTCCTTTAACAGTGAGTTTCACAGTACCCTACTCCCTTGACAGTGAACTCCTCAGGGGCCTGCCCCCTTAAAAGTGACCTCTACAGTACCCCACTTCCTTAAAAGTGACCTCACTGCAGTTTCCCCTTTAATAGTGACTCCTACCCCCTTAACATTTGACCTCCACAGCGTCCGCTCCTTTAACAGTGACCTTTATAGTTACGGACCCTTTAACAGTGACCTCCACAGCACAGGCTCTTTAACAGTGACCTCCACAGTGACCTGCCCCTTTAAAAGTAATATCCACAGTGCTGCCTCTTTAACAGTGACCTTTATAGTTACGGACCCTTTAACAGTGACCTCCACAGCACAGGCTCTTTAACAGTGACCTCCACAGTGACCTGCCCCTTTAAAAGTAATATCCACAGTGCTGCCTCTTTAACAGTGACCTCCAAATCGCCCACCCCTTTAACAGTGACCTTGATAGTGCTGGACCCTTTAACAGTGACCTCCACAGTGCCCTGCCCCTTTAAAAGTAACATCCACAGTGCTGCCTCTTTAAGAGTGACCTCCACAGCGTCCGCTCCTTTGACAGTGACTTTTATAGTTACGGACCCTTTAACAGTGACCTCCACAGCACCAGCTCTTTAACAGTGACCTCCACAGTGCCCTGCCCCTTTAAAAGTAACATCCACAGTGCTGCCTCTTTAACAGTGACCTCCACATCGCCCACCACTTTAACAGTGACCTTGATAGTGCCGGACCCTTTAACAGTGACCTCCACAGCACCAGCTCTTTAACAGTGACCTCCACAGTGCATGCCCCTTTAAAAGTAACATCCACAGTGCTGCCTCTTTAACAGTGACCTCCACAGTGCCCTGCCCCTTTAAAAGTAACATCTACAGTGCTGCCTCTTTAACAGTGACCTCCAAATCGCCCACCCCTTTAACAGTGACCTTGATAGTGCTGGACCCTTTAACAGTGACCTCCACAGTGCCCTGCCCCTTTAAAAGTAACATCCACAGTGCTGCCTCTTTAAGAGTGACCTCCACAGCGTCCGCTCCTTTGACAGTGACT